>NC_089819.1:32829382-33038419 GCF_029633855.1 Hoplias malabaricus | reverse complement strand
AAACACTTTCGGGCTCGCTTGCAATGAAAGGCAGAAAGAGTTTTATTAGCTGAACTGCACTCCATAAGAAAGACTGTCAGAGCACAGCTTGCTTTCAGCAGACTGCGTATTTCTTTATACTAGCAATTGGAACACAGAAAAACACTTTCTGGCTTGCTTGCAATGAGCACCAGAAAGACAGTTTTATTAACTGAACCGCACTCAGTATTCAAGACTGTCAAAGAACAACTTGTTTTCAGCAAACTGCATCTTTGCTTTTACAACCCATTATGAAGCATAAAAACACTTTCGGGCTCGCTTGCAATGAAAGGCAGAAAGAGTTTTATTAGCTGAACTGCACTCCATAAGAAAGACTGTCAGAGAACAGCTTGCTTTCAGCAGACTGCGTATTTCTTTATACTAGCAATTGGAACACAGAAAAACACTTTCTGGCGTGTTTGCAATGAGCACCAGAAAGACAGTTTT
The DNA here is from genome assembly GCF_029633855.1 of Hoplias malabaricus. Lineage (NCBI taxonomy): Eukaryota > Metazoa > Chordata > Actinopteri > Characiformes > Erythrinidae > Hoplias > Hoplias malabaricus. The sequence continues at coordinate 33,037,954 of NC_089819.1, read as the reverse complement.
ATTAACTGAACCGCACTCAGTATTCAAGACTGTCACAGAACAACTTGTTTTCAGCAAACTGCATCTTTGCTTTTACAGTCCATTATGAAGCATAAAAACACTTTCGGGCTCGCTTGCAATGAAAGGCAGAAAGAGTTTTATTAGTGGAACTGCGCTCCATAAGAAAGACTGTCAGAGCACAGCTTGCTTTCAGCAGACTGCGTATTTGTTTATACTAACAATTGGAACACAGAAAAACACTTTCTGGCTTGCTTGCAATGAGCACCAGAAAGACAGTTTTATTAACTGAACCGCACTCAGTATTCAAGACTGTCACAGAACAACTTGTTTTCAGCAAACTGCATCTTTGCTTTTACAGTCCATTATGAAGCATAAAAACACTTTCGGGCTCGCTTGCAATGAAAGGCAGAAAGAGTTTTATTAGCTGAACTGCACTCCATAAGAAAGACTGTCAGAGAACAGCTTGCTTTCAGCAGACTGCGTATTTCTTTATACTAGCAATTGGAACACAGAAAAACACTTTCTGGCTTGCTTGCAATGAGCACCAGAAAGACAGTTTTATTAACTGAACCGCACTCAGTATTCAAGACTGTCAAAGAACAACTTGTTTTCAGCAAACTGCATCTTTGCTTTTACAACCCATTATGAAGCATAAAAACACTTTCGGGCTCGCTTGCAATGAAAGGCAGAAAGAGTTTTATTAGCTGAACTGCACTCCGTAAGAAAGACTGTCAGAGCACAGCTTGCTTTCAGCAGACTGCATATTTGTTTATACTAACAAGTAGAACACAGAAAAACACTTTCTGGTTTGTTTGCAATGAGCACCAGAAAGACAGTTTTATTAACTGAACCGCACTCAGTATTCAAGACTGTCAAAGAACAACTTGTTTTCAGCAAACTGCATCTTTGCTTTTACAGTCCATTATGAAGCATAAAAACACTTTCGGGCTCGCTTGCAATGAAAGGCAGAAAGAGTTTTATTAGCTGAACTGCACTCCGTAAGAAAGACTGTCAGAGCACAGCTTGCTTTCAGCAGACTGCATATTTGTTTATACTAACAAGTAGAACACAGAAAAACACTTTCTGGTTTGTTTGCAATGAGCACCAGAAAGACAGTTTTATTAACTGAACCGCACTCAGTATTCAAGACTGTCAAAGAACAACTTGTTTTCAGCAAACTGCATCTTTGCTTTTACAACCCATTATGAAGCATAAAAACACTTTCGGGCTCGCTTGCAATGAAAGGCAGAATGAGTTTTATTAGCTGAACTGCACTCCATAAGAAAGACTGTCAGAGAACAGCTTGCTTTCAGCAGACTGCGTATTTATTTATACTAGCAATTGGAACACAGAAAAACACTTTCTGGCTTGCTTTCAATGAGCACCAGAAAGACAGTTTTATTAACTGAACCGCACTCAGTATTCAAGACTGTCAAAGAACAACTTGTTTTCAGCAAACTGCATCTTTGCTTTTACAACCCATTATGAAGCATAAAAACACTTTCGGGCTCGCTTGCAATGAAAGGCAGAAAGAGTTTTATTAGCTGAACTGCACTCCATAAGAAAGACTGTCAGAGCACAGCTTGCTTTCAGCAGACTGCATATTTGTTTATACTAACAAGTAGAACACAGAAAATCAATTTCTGGTTTGTTTGCAATGAGCACCAGAAAGACAGTTTTATTAACTGAACCGCACTCAGTATTCAAGACTGTCAAAGAACAACTTGTTTTCAGCAAACTGCATCTTTGCTTTTACAGTCCATTATGAAGCATAAAAACACTTTCGGGCTCGCTTGCAATGAAAGGCAGAAAGAGTTTTATTAGCTGAACTGCACTCCATAAGAAAGACTGTCAGAGAACAGCTTGCTTTCAGCAGACTGCGTATTTCTTTATACTAGCAATTGGAACACAGAAAAACACTTTCTGGCTTGCTTGCAATGAGCACCAGAAAGACAGTTTTATTAACTGAACCGCACTCAGTATTCAAGACTGTCAAAGAACAACTTGTTTTCAGCAAACTGCATCTTTGCTTTTACAATCCATTATGAAGCATAAAAACACTTTCGGGCTCGCTTGCAATGAAAGGCAGAAAGAGTTTTATTAGCGGAACTGCGCTCCATAAGAAAGACTGTCAGAGCACAGCTTGCTTTCAGCAGACTGCGTATTTGTTTATACTAACAAGTAGAACACAGAAAAACACTTTCTGGTTTGTTTGCAATGAGCACCAGAAAGACAGTTTTATTAACTGAACCGCACTCAGTATTCAAGACTGTCAAAGAACAACTTGTTTTCAGCAAACTGCATCTTTGCTTTTACAACCCATTATGAAGCATAAAAACACTTTCGGGCTCGCTTGCAATGAAAGGCAGAAAGAGTTTTATTAGCGGAACTGCGCTCCATAAGAAAGACTGTCAGAGCACAGCTTGCTTTCAGCAGACTGCATATTTGTTTATACTAACAAGTAGAACACAGAAAAACACTTTCTGGTTTGTTTGCAATGAGCACCAGAAAGACAGTTTTATTAACTGAACCGCACTCAGTATTCAAGACTGTCAAAGAACAACTTGTTTTCAGCAAACTGCATCTTTGCTTTTACAGTCCATTATGAAGCATAAAAACACTTTCGGGCTCGCTTGCAATGAAAGGCAGAAAGAGTTTTATTAGCTGAACTGCACTCCATAAGAAAGACTGTCAGAGAACAGCTTGCTTTCAGCAGACTGCGTATTTCTTTATACTAGCAATTGGAACACAGAAAAACACTTTCTGGCTTGCTTGCAATGAGCACCAGAAAGACAGTTTTATTAACTGAACCGCACTCAGTATTCAAGACTGTCAAAGAACAACTTGTTTTCAGCAAACTGCATCTTTGCTTTTACAGTCCATTATGAAGCATAAAAACACTTTCGGGCTCGCTTGCAATGAAAGGCAGAAAGAGTTTTATTAGCGGAACTGCGCTCCATAAGAAAGACTGTCAGAGCACAGCTTGCTTTCAGCAGACTGCGTATTTGTTTATACTAACAATTGGAACACAGAAAAACACTTTCTGGCTTGCTTGCAATGAGCACCAGAAAGACAGTTTTATTAACTGAACCGCACTCAGTATTCAAGACTGTCAAAGAACAACTTGTTTTCAGCAAACTGCATCTTTGCTTTTACAGTCCATTATGAAGCATAAAAACACTTTCGGGCTCGCTTGCAATGAAAGGCAGAAAGAGTTTTATTAGCTGAACTGCACTCCATAAGAAAGACTGTCAGAGAACAGCTTGCTTTCAGCAGACTGCGTATTTCTTTATACTAGCAATTGGAACACAGAAAAACACTTTCTGGCTTGCTTGCAATGAGCACCAGAAAGACAGTTTTATTAACTGAACCACACTCAGTATTCAAGACTGTCAAAGAACAACTTGTTTTCAGCAAACTGCATCTTTGCTTTTACAATCCATTATCAAGCATAAAAACGCTTTCGGGCTCGCTTGCAATGAAAGGCAGAAAGAGTTTTATTAGCGGAACTGCGCTCCATAAGAAAGACTGTCAGAGCACAGCTTGCTTTCAGCAGACTGCATATTTGTTTATACTAACAAGTAGAACACAGAAAAACACTTTCTGGTTTGTTTGCAATGAGCACCAGAAAGACAGTTTTATTAACTGAACCGCACTCAGTATTCAAGACTGTCAAAGAACAACTTGTTTTCAGCAAACTGCATCTTTGCTTTTACAGTCCATTATGAAGCATAAAAACACTTTCGGGCTCGCTTGCAATGAAAGGCAGAAAGAGTTTTATTAGCTGAACTGCACTCCATAAGAAAGACTGTCAGAGAACAGCTTGCTTTCAGCAGACTGCGTATTTCTTTATACTAGCAATTGGAACACAGAAAAACACATTCTGGCTTGCTTGCAATGAGCACCAGAAAGACAGTTTTATTAACTGAACCGCACTCAGTATCCAAGACTGTCAAAGAACAACTTGTTTTCAGCAAACTGCATCTTTGCTTTTACAGTCCATTATGAAGCATAAAAACACTTTCGGGCTCGCTTGCAATGAAAGGCAGAAAGAGTTTTATTAGCGGAACTGCGCTCCATAAGAAAGACTGTCAGAGCACAGCTTGCTTTCAGCAGACTGCGTATTTGTTTATACTAACAATTGGAACACAGAAAAACACTTTCTGGCGTGTTTGCAATGAGAACCAGAAAGACAGTTTTATTAACTGAACCGCACTCAGTATTCAAGACTGTCACAGAACAACTTGTTTTCAGCAAACTGCATCTTTGCTTTTACAGTCCATTATGAAGCATAAAAACACTTTCGGGCTCGCTTGCAATGAAAGGCAGAAAGAGTTTTATTAGCTGAACTGCACTCCATAAGAAAGACTGTCAGAGAACAGCTTGCTTTCAGCAGACTGCGTATTTCTTTATACTAGCAATTGGAACACAGAAAAACACTTTCTGGCTTGCTTGCAATGAGCACCAGAAAGACAGTTTTATTAACTGAACCGCACTCAGTATTCAAGACTGTCAAAGAACAACTTGTTTTCAGCAAACTGCATCTTTGCTTTTACAACCCATTATGAAGCATAAAAACACTTTCGGGCTCGCTTGCAATGAAAGGCAGAAAGAGTTTTATTAGCTGAACTGCACTCCATAAGAAAGACTGTCAGAGCACAGCTTGCTTTCAGCAGACTGCATATTTGTTTATACTAACAAGTAGAACACAGAAAAACACTTTCTGGTTTGTTTGCAATGAGCTCCAGAAAGACAGTTTTATTAACTGAACCGCACTCAGTATTCAAGACTGTCAAAGAACAACTTGTTTTCAGCAAACTGCATCTTTGCTTTTACAGTCCATTATGAAGCATAAAAACACTTTCGGGCTCGCTTGCAATGAAAGGCAGAAAGAGTTTTATTAGCTGAACTGCACTCCATAAGAAAGACTGTCAGAGAACAGCTTGCTTTCAGCAGACTGCGTATTTCTTTATACTAGCAATTGGAACACAGAAAAACACTTTCTGGCTTGCTTGCAATGAGCACCAGAAAGACAGTTTTATTAACTGAACCGCACTCAGTATCCAAGACTGTCAAAGAACAACTTGTTTTCAGCAAACTGCATCTTTGCTTTTACAGTCCATTATGAAGCATAAAAACACTTTCGGGCTCGCTTGCAATGAAAGGCAGAAAGAGTTTTATTAGCGGAACTGCGCTCCATAAGAAAGACTGTCAGAGCACAGCTTGCTTTCAGCAGACTGCGTATTTGTTTATACTAACAATTGGAACACAGAAAAACACTTTCTGGCGTGTTTGCAATGAGAACCAGAAAGACAGTTTTATTAACTGAACCGCACTCAGTATTCAAGACTGTCACAGAACAACTTGTTTTCAGCAAACTGCATCTTTGCTTTTACAGTCCATTATGAAGCATAAAAACACTTTCGGGCTCGCTTGCAATGAAAGGCAGAAAGAGTTTTATTAGCTGAACTGCACTCCATAAGAAAGACTGTCAGAGAACAGCTTGCTTTCAGCAGACTGCGTATTTCTTTATACTAGCAATTGGAACACAGAAAAACACTTTCTGGCTTGCTTGCAATGAGCACCAGAAAGACAGTTTTATTAACTGAACCGCACTCAGTATTCAAGACTGTCAAAGAACAACTTGTTTTCAGCAAACTGCATCTTTGCTTTTACAACCCATTATGAAGCATAAAAACACTTTCGGGCTCGCTTGCAATGAAAGGCAGAAAGAGTTTTATTAGCTGAACTGCACTCCATAAGAAAGACTGTCAGAGCACAGCTTGCTTTCAGCAGACTGCATATTTGTTTATACTAACAAGTAGAACACAGAAAAACACTTTCTGGTTTGTTTGCAATGAGCTCCAGAAAGACAGTTTTATTAACTGAACCGCACTCAGTATTCAAGACTGTCAAAGAACAACTTGTTTTCAGCAAACTGCATCTTTGCTTTTACAGTCCATTATGAAGCATAAAAACACTTTCGGGCTCGCTTGCAATGAAAGGCAGAAAGAGTTTTATTAGCTGAACTGCACTCCATAAGAAAGACTGTCAGAGAACAGCTTGCTTTCAGCAGACTGCGTATTTCTTTATACTAGCAATTGGAACACAGAAAAACACTTTCTGGCTTGCTTGCAATGAGCACCAGAAAGACAGTTTTATTAACTGAACCGCACTCAGTATTCAAGACTGTCAAAGAACAACTTGTTTTCAGCAAACTGCATCTTTGCTTTTACAATCCATTATGAAGCATAAAAACACTTTCGGGCTCGCTTGCAATGAAAGGCAGAAAGAGTTTTATTAGCGGAACTGCGCTCCATAAGAAAGACTGTCAGAGCACAGCTTGCTTTCAGCAGACTGCGTATTTGTTTATACTAACAAGTAGAACACAGAAAAACACTTTCTGGTTTGTTTGCAATGAGCACCAGAAAGACAGTTTTATTAACTGAACCGCACTCAGTATTCAAGACTGTCAAAGAACAACTTGTTTTCAGCAAACTGCATCTTTGCTTTTACAACCCATTATGAAGCATAAAAACACTTTCGGGCTCGCTTGCAATGAAAGGCAGAAAGAGTTTTATTAGCGGAACTGCGCTCCATAAGAAAGACTGTCAGAGCACAGCTTGCTTTCAGCAGACTGCATATTTGTTTATACTAACAAGTAGAACACAGAAAAACACTTTCTGGTTTGTTTGCAATGAGCACCAGAAAGACAGTTTTATTAACTGAACCGCACTCAGTATTCAAGACTGTCAAAGAACAACTTGTTTTCAGCAAACTGCATCTTTGCTTTTACAGTCCATTATGAAGCATAAAAACACTTTCGGGCTCGCTTGCAATGAAAGGCAGAAAGAGTTTTATTAGCTGAACTGCACTCCATAAGAAAGACTGTCAGAGAACAGCTTGCTTTCAGCAGACTGCGTATTTCTTTATACTAGCAATTGGAACACAGAAAAACACTTTCTGGCTTGCTTGCAATGAGCACCAGAAAGACAGTTTTATTAACTGAACCGCACTCAGTATTCAAGACTGTCAAAGAACAACTTGTTTTCAGCAAACTGCATCTTTGCTTTTACAGTCCATTATGAAGCATAAAAACACTTTCGGGCTCGCTTGCAATGAAAGGCAGAAAGAGTTTTATTAGCGGAACTGCGCTCCATAAGAAAGACTGTCAGAGCACAGCTTGCTTTCAGCAGACTGCGTATTTGTTTATACTAACAATTGGAACACAGAAAAACACTTTCTGGCTTGCTTGCAATGAGCACCAGAAAGACAGTTTTATTAACTGAACCGCACTCAGTATTCAAGACTGTCAAAGAACAACTTGTTTTCAGCAAACTGCATCTTTGCTTTTACAGTCCATTATGAAGCATAAAAACACTTTCGGGCTCGCTTGCAATGAAAGGCAGAAAGAGTTTTATTAGCTGAACTGCACTCCATAAGAAAGACTGTCAGAGAACAGCTTGCTTTCAGCAGACTGCGTATTTCTTTATACTAGCAATTGGAACACAGAAAAACACTTTCTGGCTTGCTTGCAATGAGCACCAGAAAGACAATTTTATTAACTGAACCACACTCAGTATTCAAGACTGTCAAAGAACAACTTGTTTTCAGCAAACTGCATCTTTGCTTTTACAATCCATTATGAAGCATAAAAACGCTTTCGGGCTCGCTTGCAATGAAAGGCAGAAAGAGTTTTATTAGCGGAACTGCGCTCCATAAGAAAGACTGTCAGAGCACAGCTTGCTTTCAGCAGACTGCATATTTGTTTATACTAACAAGTAGAACACAGAAAAACACTTTCTGGTTTGTTTGCAATGAGCACCAGAAAGACAGTTTTATTAACTGAACCGCACTCAGTATTCAAGACTGTCAAAGAACAACTTGTTTTCAGCAAACTGCATCTTTGCTTTTACAGTCCATTATGAAGCATAAAAACACTTTCGGGCTCGCTTGCAATGAAAGGCAGAAAGAGTTTTATTAGCTGAACTGCACTCCATAAGAAAGACTGTCAGAGAACAGCTTGCTTTCAGCAGACTGCGTATTTCTTTATACTAGCAATTGGAACACAGAAAAACACTTTCTGGCTTGCTTGCAATGAGCACCAGAAAGACAGTTTTATTAACTGAACCGCACTCAGTATCCAAGACTGTCAAAGAACAACTTGTTTTCAGCAAACTGCATCTTTGCTTTTACAGTCCATTATGAAGCATAAAAACACTTTCGGGCTCGCTTGCAATGAAAGGCAGAAAGAGTTTTATTAGCGGAACTGCGCTCCATAAGAAAGACTGTCAGAGCACAGCTTGCTTTCAGCAGACTGCGTATTTGTTTATACTAACAATTGGAACACAGAAAAACACTTTCTGGCGTGTTTGCAATGAGAACCAGAAAGACAGTTTTATTAACTGAACCGCACTCAGTATTCAAGACTGTCACAGAACAACTTGTTTTCAGCAAACTGCATCTTTGCTTTTACAGTCCATTATGAAGCATAAAAACACTTTCGGGCTCGCTTGCAATGAAAGGCAGAAAGAGTTTTATTAGCTGAACTGCACTCCATAAGAAAGACTGTCAGAGAACAGCTTGCTTTCAGCAGACTGCGTATTTCTTTATACTAGCAATTGGAACACAGAAAAACACTTTCTGGCTTGCTTGCAATGAGCACCAGAAAGACAGTTTTATTAACTGAACCGCACTCAGTATTCAAGACTGTCAAAGAAAAACTTGTTTTCAGCAAACTGCATCTTTGCTTTTACAACCCATTATGAAGCATAAAAACACTTTCGGGCTCGCTTGCAATGAAAGGCAGAAAGAGTTTTATTAGCTGAACTGCACTCCATAAGAAAGACTGTCAGAGCACAGCTTGCTTTCAGCAGACTGCATATTTGTTTATACTAACAAGTAGAACACAGAAAAACACTTTCTGGTTTGTTTGCAATGAGCTCCAGAAAGACAGTTTTATTAACTGAACCGCACTCAGTATTCAAGACTGTCAAAGAACAACTTGTTTTCAGCAAACTGCATCTTTGCTTTTACAGTCCATTATGAAGCATAAAAACACTTTCGGGCTCGCTTGCAATGAAAGGCAGAAAGAGTTTTATTAGCTGAACTGCACTCCATAAGAAAGACTGTCAGAGAACAGCTTGCTTTCAGCAGACTGCGTATTTCTTTATACTAGCAATTGGAACACAGAAAAACACTTTCTGGCTTGCTTGCAATGAGCACCAGAAAGACAGTTTTATTAACTGAACCGCACTCAGTATCCAAGACTGTCAAAGAACAACTTGTTTTCAGCAAACTGCATCTTTGCTTTTACAGTCCATTATGAAGCATAAAAACACTTTCGGGCTCGCTTGCAATGAAAGGCAGAAAGAGTTTTATTAGCGGAACTGCGCTCCATAAGAAAGACTGTCAGAGCACAGCTTGCTTTCAGCAGACTGCGTATTTGTTTATACTAACAATTGGAACACAGAAAAACACTTTCTGGCGTGTTTGCAATGAGAACCAGAAAGACAGTTTTATTAACTGAACCGCACTCAGTATTCAAGACTGTCACAGAACAACTTGTTTTCAGCAAACTGCATCTTTGCTTTTACAGTCCATTATGAAGCATAAAAACACTTTCGGGCTCGCTTGCAATGAAAGGCAGAAAGAGTTTTATTAGCTGAACTGCACTCCATAAGAAAGACTGTCAGAGAACAGCTTGCTTTCAGCAGACTGCGTATTTCTTTATACTAGCAATTGGAACACAGAAAAACACTTTCTGGCTTGCTTGCAATGAGCACCAGAAAGACAGTTTTATTAACTGAACCGCACTCAGTATTCAAGACTGTCAAAGAACAACTTGTTTTCAGCAAACTGCATCTTTGCTTTTACAACCCATTATGAAGCATAAAAACACTTTCGGGCTCGCTTGCAATGAAAGGCAGAAAGAGTTTTATTAGCTGAACTGCACTCCATAAGAAAGACTGTCAGAGCACAGCTTGCTTTCAGCAGACTGCATATTTGTTTATACTAACAAGTAGAACACAGAAAAACACTTTCTGGTTTGTTTGCAATGAGCTCCAGAAAGACAGTTTTATTAACTGAACCGCACTCAGTATTCAAGACTGTCAAAGAACAACTTGTTTTCAGCAAACTGCATCTTTGCTTTTACAGTCCATTATGAAGCATAAAAACACTTTCGGGCTCGCTTGCAATGAAAGGCAGAAAGAGTTTTATTAGCTGAACTGCACTCCATAAGAAAGACTGTCAGAGAACAGCTTGCTTTCAGCAGACTGCCTATTTCTTTATACTAGCAATTGGAACACAGAAAAACACTTTCTGGCTTGCTTGCAATGAGCACCAGAAAGACAGTTTTATTAACTGAACCGCACTCAGTATTCAAGACTGTCAAAGAACAACTTGTTTTCAGCAAACTGCATCTTTGCTTTTACAACCCATTATGAAGCATAAAAACACTTTCGGGCTCGCTTGCAATGAAAGGCAGAAAGAGTTTTATTAGCTGAACTGCACTCCATAAGAAAGACTGTCAGAGCACAGCTTGCTTTCAGCAGACTGCATATTTGTTTATACTAACAAGTAGAACACAGAAAAACACTTTCTGGTTTGTTTGCAATGAGCACCAGAAAGACAGTTTTATTAACTGAACCGCACTCAGTATTCAAGACTGTCAAAGAACAACTTGTTTTCAGCAAACTGCATCTTTGCTTTTACAGTCCATTATGAAGCATAAAAACACTTTCGGGCTCGCTTGCAATGAAAGGCAGAAAGAGTTTTATTAGCTGAACTGCACTCCATAAGAAAGACTGTCAGAGAACAGCTTGCTTTCAGCAGACTGCGAATTTGTTTATACTAACAAGTAGAACACAGAAAAACACTTTCTGGTTTGTTTGCAATGAGCACCAGAAAGACAGTTTTATTAACTGAACCGCACTCAGTATTCAAGACTGTCAAAGAACAACTTGTTTTCAGCAAACTGCATCTTTGCTTTTACAGTCCATTATGAAGCATAAAAACACTTTCGGGCTCGCTTGCAATGAAAGGCAGAAAGAGTTTTATTAGCTGAACTGCACTCCATAAGAAAGACTGTCAGAGAACAGCTTGCTTTCAGCAGACTGCGTATTTGTTTATACTAGCAATTGGAACACAGAAAAACACTTTCTGGCTTGCTTGCAATGAGCACCAGAAAGACAGTTTTATTAACTGAACCGCACTCAGTATTCAAGACTGTCAAAGAACAACTTGTTTTCAGCAAACTGCATCTTTGCTTTTACAGTCCATTATGAAGCATAAAAACACTTTCGGGCTCGCTTGCAATGAAAGGCAGAAAGAGTTTTATTAGCTGAACTGCACTCCATAAGAAAGACTGTCAGAGCACAGCTTGCTTTCAGCAGACTGCATATTTGTTTATACTAACAAGTAGAACACAGAAAAACACTTTCTGGTTTGTTTGCAATGAGCACCAGAAAGACAGTTTTATTAACTGAACCGCACTCAGTATTCAAGACTGTCAAAGAACAACTTGTTTTCAGCAAACTGCATCTTTGCTTTTACAGTCCATTATGAAGCATAAAAACACTTTCGGGCTCGCTTGCAATGAAAGGCAGAAAGAGTTTTATTAGCGGAACTGCGCTCCATAAGAAAGACTGTCAGAGCACAGCTTGCTTTCAGCAGACTGCGTATTTGTTTATACTAACAAGTAGAACACAGAAAAACACTTTCTGGTTTGTTTGCAATGAGCACCAGAAAGACAGTTTTATTAACTGAACCGCACTCAGTATTCAAGACTGTCAAAGAACAACTTGTTTTCAGCAAACTGCATCTTTGCTTTTACAGTCCATTATGAAGCATAAAAACACTTTCGGGCTCGCTTGCAATGAAAGGCAGAAAGAGTTTTATTAGCTGAACTGCACTCCATAAGAAAGACTGTCAGAGAACAGCTTGCTTTCAGCAGACTGCGTATTTCTTTATACTAGCAATTGGAACACAGAAAAACACTTTCTGGCTTGCTTGCAATGAGCACCAGAAAGACAGTTTTATTAACTGAACCGCACTCAGTATTCAAGACTGTCAAAGAACAACTTGTTTTCAGCAAACTGCATCTTTGCTTTTACAACCCATTATGAAGCATAAAAACACTTTCGGGCTCGCTTGCAATGAAAGGCAGAAAGAGTTTTATTAGCTGAACTGCACTCCATAAGAAAGACTGTCAGAGCACAGCTTGCTTTCAGCAGACTGCATATTTGTTTATACTAACAAGTAGAACACAGAAAAACACTTTCTGGTTTGTTTGCAATGAGCTCCAGAAAGACAGTTTTATTAACTGAACCGCACTCAGTATTCAAGACTGTCAAAGAACAACTTGTTTTCAGCAAACTGCATCTTTGCTTTTACAGTCCATTATGAAGCATAAAAACACTTTCGGGCTCGCTTGCAATGAAAGGCAGAAAGAGTTTTATTAGCTGAACTGCACTCCATAAGAAAGACTGTCAGAGAACAGCTTGCTTTCAGCAGACTGCGTATTTCTTTATACTAGCAATTGGAACACAGAAAAACACTTTCTGGCTTGCTTGCAATGAGCACCAGAAAGACAGTTTTATTAACTGAACCGCACTCAGTATCCAAGACTGTCAAAGAACAACTTGTTTTCAGCAAACTGCATCTTTGCTTTTACAGTCCATTATGAAGCATAAAAACACTTTCGGGCTCGCTTGCAATGAAAGGCAGAAAGAGTTTTATTAGCGGAACTGCGCTCCATAAGAAAGACTGTCAGAGCACAGCTTGCTTTCAGCAGACTGCGTATTTGTTTATACTAACAATTGGAACACAGAAAAACACTTTCTGGCGTGTTTGCAATGAGCACCAGAAAGACAGTTTTATTAACTGAACCGCACTCAGTATTCAAGACTGTCACAGAACAACTTGTTTTCAGCAAACTGCATCTTTGCTTTTACAGTCCATTATGAAGCATAAAAACACTTTCGGGCTCGCTTGCAATGAAAGGCAGAAAGAGTTTTATTAGCTGAACTGCACTCCATAAGAAAGACTGTCAGAGAACAGCTTGCTTTCAGCAGACTGCGTATTTCTTTATACTAGCAATTGGAACACAGAAAAACACTTTCTGGCTTGCTTGCAATGAGCACCAGAAAGACAGTTTTATTAACTGAACCGCACTCAGTATTCAAGACTGTCAAAGAACAACTTGTTTTCAGCAAACTGCATCTTTGCTTTTACAACCCATTATGAAGCATAAAAACACTTTCGGGCTCGCTTGCAATGAAAGGCAGAAAGAGTTTTATTAGCTGAACTGCACTCCATAAGAAAGACTGTCAGAGAACAGCTTGCTTTCAGCAGACTGCGTATTTCTTTATACTAGCAATTGGAACACAGAAAAACACTTTCTGGCTTGCTTGCAATGAGCACCAGAAAGACAGTTTTATTAACTGAACCGCACTCAGTATTCAAGACTGTCAAAGAACAACTTGTTTTCAGCAAACTGCATCTTTGCTTTTACAACCCATTATGAAGCATAAAAACACTTTCGGGCTCGCTTGCAATGAAAGGCAGAAAGAGTTTTATTAGCTGAACTGCACTCCATAAGAAAGACTGTCAGAGCACAGCTTGCTTTCAGCAGACTGCATATTTGTTTATACTAACAAGTAGAACACAGAAAAACACTTTCTGGTTTGTTTGCAATGAGCACCAGAAAGACAGTTTTATTAACTGAACCGCACTCAGTATTCAAGACTGTCAAAGAACAACTTGTTTTCAGCAAACTGCATCTTTGCTTTTACAGTCCATTATGAAGCATAAAAACACTTTCGGGCTCGCTTGCAATGAAAGGCAGAAAGAGTTTTATTAGCTGAACTGCACTCCATAAGAAAGACTGTCAGAGAACAGCTTGCTTTCAGCAGACTGCGAATTTGTTTATACTAACAAGTAGAACACAGAAAAACACTTTCTGGTTTGTTTGCAATGAGCACCAGAAAGACAGTTTTATTAACTGAACCGCACTCAGTATTCAAGACTGTCAAAGAACAACTTGTTTTCAGCAAACTGCATCTTTGCTTTTACAGTCCATTATGAAGCATAAAAACACTTTCGGGCTCGCTTGCAATGAAAGGCAGAAAGAGTTTTATTAGCTGAACTGCACTCCATAAGAAAGACTGTCAGAGAACAGCTTGCTTTCAGCAGACTGCGTATTTGTTTATACTAGCAATTGGAACACAGAAAAACACTTTCTGGCTTGCTTGCAATGAGCACCAGAAAGACAGTTTTATTAACTGAACCGCACTCAGTATTCAAGACTGTCAAAGAACAACTTGTTTTCAGCAAACTGCATCTTTGCTTTTACAGTCCATTATGAAGCATAAAAACACTTTCGGGCTCGCTTGCAATGAAAGGCAGAAAGAGTTTTATTAGCTGAACTGCACTCCATAAGAAAGACTGTCAGAGCACAGCTTGCTTTCAGCAGACTGCATATTTGTTTATACTAACAAGTAGAACACAGAAAAACACTTTCTGGTTTGTTTGCAATGAGCACCAGAAAGACAGTTTTATTAACTGAACCGCACTCAGTATTCAAGACTGTCAAAGAACAACTTGTTTTCAGCAAACTGCATCTTTGCTTTTACAGTCCATTATGAAGCATAAAAACACTTTCGGGCTCGCTTGCAATGAAAGGCAGAAAGAGTTTTATTAGCGGAACTGCGCTCCATAAGAAAGACTGTCAGAGCACAGCTTGCTTTCAGCAGACTGCGTATTTGTTTATACTAACAAGTAGAACACAGAAAAACACTTTCTGGTTTGTTTGCAATGAGCACCAGAAAGACAGTTTTATTAACTGAACCGCACTCAGTATTCAAGACTGTCAAAGAACAACTTGTTTTCAGCAAACTGCATCTTTGCTTTTACAGTCCATTATGAAGCATAAAAACACTTTCGGGCTCGCTTGCAATGAAAGGCAGAAAGAGTTTTATTAGCTGAACTGCACTCCATAAGAAAGACTGTCAGAGAACAGCTTGCTTTCAGCAGACTGCGTATTTCTTTATACTAGCAATTGGAAAACAGAAAAACACTTTCTGGCTTGCTTGCAATGAGCACCAGAAAGACAGTTTTATTAACTGAACCGCACTCAGTATTCAAGACTGTCAAAGAACAACTTGTTTTCAGCAAACTGCATCTTTGCTTTTACAACCCATTATGAAGCATAAAAACACTTTCGGGCTCGCTTGCAATGAAAGGCAGAAAGAGTTTTATTAGCTGAACTGCACTCCATAAGAAAGACTGTCAGAGCACAGCTTGCTTTCAGCAGACTGCATATTTGTTTATACTAACAAGTAGAACACAGAAAAACACTTTCTGGTTTGTTTGCAATGAGCTCCAGAAAGACAGTTTTATTAACTGAACCGCACTCAGTATTCAAGACTGTCAAAGAACAACTTGTTTTCAGCAAACTGCATCTTTGCTTTTACAGTCCATTATGAAGCATAAAAACACTTTCGGGCTCGCTTGCAATGAAAGGCAGAAAGAGTTTTATTAGCTGAACTGCACTCCATAAGAAAGACTGTCAGAGAACAGCTTGCTTTCAGCAGACTGCCTATTTCTTTATACTAGCAATTGGAACACAGAAAAACACTTTCTGGCTTGCTTGCAATGAGCACCAGAAAGACAGTTTTATTAACTGAACCGCACTCAGTATTCAAGACTGTCAAAGAACAACTTGTTTTCAGCAAACTGCATCTTTGCTTTTACAATCCATTATGAAGCATAAAAACACTTTCGGGCTCGCTTGCAATGAAAGGCAGAAAGAGTTTTATTAGCGGAACTGCGCTCCATAAGAAAGACTGTCAGAGCACAGCTTGCTTTCAGCAGACTGCATATTTGTTTATACTAACAAGTAGAACACAGAAAAACACTTTCTGGTTTGTTTGCAATGAGCACCAGAAAGACAGTTTTATTAACTGAACCGCACTCAGTATTCAAGACTGTCAAAGAACAACTTGTTTTCAGCAAACTGCATCTTTGCTTTTACAGTCCATTATGAAGCATAAAAACACTTTCGGGCTCGCTTGCAATGAAAGGCAGAAAGAGTTTTATTAGCTGAACTGCACTCCATAAGAAAGACTGTCAGAGAACAGCTTGCTTTCAGCAGACTGCGTATTTCTTTATACTAGCAATTGGAACACAGAAAAACACTTTCTGGCTTGCTTGCAATGAGCACCAGAAAGACAGTTTTATTAACTGAACCGCACTCAGTATCCAAGACTGTCAAAGAACAACTTGTTTTCAGCAAACTGCATCTTTGCTTTTACAGTCCATTATGAAGCATAAAAACACTTTCGGGCTCGCTTGCAATGAAAGGCAGAAAGAGTTTTATTAGCGGAACTGCGCTCCATAAGAAAGACTGTCAGAGCACAGCTTGCTTTCAGCAGACTGCGTATTTGTTTATACTAACAATTGGAACACAGAAAAACACTTTCTGGCGTGTTTGCAATGAGCACCAGAAAGACAGTTTTATTAACTGAACCGCACTCAGTATTCAAGACTGTCACAGAACAACTTGTTTTCAGCAAACTGCATCTTTGCTTTTACAGTCCATTATGAAGCATAAAAACACTTTCGGGCTCGCTTGCAATGAAAGGCAGAAAGAGTTTTATTAGCTGAACTGCACTCCATAAGAAAGACTGTCAGAGAACAGCTTGCTTTCAGCAGACTGCGTATTTCTTTATACTAGCAATTGGAACACAGAAAAACACTTTCTGGCTTGCTTGCAATGAGCACCAGAAAGACAGTTTTATTAACTGAACCGCACTCAGTATTCAAGACTGTCAAAGAACAACTTGTTTTCAGCAAACTGCATCTTTGCTTTTACAACCCATTATGAAGCATAAAAACACTTTCGGGCTCGCTTGCAATGAAAGGCAGAAAGAGTTTTATTAGCTGAACTGCACTCCATAAGAAAGACTGTCAGAGAACAGCTTGCTTTCAGCAGACTGCGTATTTCTTTATACTAGCAATTGGAACACAGAAAAACACTTTCTGGCTTGCTTGCAATGAGCACCAGAAAGACAGTTTTATTAACTGAACCGCACTCAGTATTCAAGACTGTCAAAGAACAACTTGTTTTCAGCAAACTGCATCTTTGCTTTTACAACCCATTATGAAGCATAAAAACACTTTCGGGCTCGCTTGCAATGAAAGGCAGAAAGAGTTTTATTAGCTGAACTGCACTCCATAAGAAAGACTGTCAGAGCACAGCTTGCTTTCAGCAGACTGCATATTTGTTTATACTAACAAGTAGAACACAGAAAAACACTTTCTGGTTTGTTTGCAATGAGCACCAGAAAGACAGTTTTATTAACTGAACCGCACTCAGTATTCAAGACTGTCAAAGAACAACTTGTTTTCAGCAAACTGCATCTTTGCTTTTACAGTCCATTATGAAGCATAAAAACACTTTCGGGCTCGCTTGCAATGAAAGGCAGAAAGAGTTTTATTAGCTGAACTGCACTCCATAAGAAAGACTGTCAGAGAACAGCTTGCTTTCAGCAGACTGCGAATTTGTTTATACTAACAAGTAGAACACAGAAAAACACTTTCTGGTTTGTTTGCAATGAGCACCAGAAAGACAGTTTTATTAACTGAACCGCACTCAGTATTCAAGACTGTCAAAGAACAACTTGTTTTCAGCAAACTGCATCTTTGCTTTTACAGTCCATTATGAAGCATAAAAACACTTTCGGGCTCGCTTGCAATGAAAGGCAGAAAGAGTTTTATTAGCTGAACTGCACTCCATAAGAAAGACTGTCAGAGAACAGCTTGCTTTCAGCAGACTGCGTATTTGTTTATACTAGCAATTGGAACACAGAAAAACACTTTCTGGCTTGCTTGCAATGAGCACCAGAAAGACAGTTTTATTAACTGAACCGCACTCAGTATTCAAGACTGTCAAAGAACAACTTGTTTTCAGCAAACTGCATCTTTGCTTTTACAGTCCATTATGAAGCATAAAAACACTTTCGGGCTCGCTTGCAATGAAAGGCAGAAAGAGTTTTATTAGCTGAACTGCACTCCATAAGAAAGACTGTCAGAGCACAGCTTGCTTTCAGCAGACTGCATATTTGTTTATACTAACAAGTAGAACACAGAAAAACACTTTCTGGTTTGTTTGCAATGAGCACCAGAAAGACAGTTTTATTAACTGAACCGCACTCAGTATTCAAGACTGTCAAAGAACAACTTGTTTTCAGCAAACTGCATCTTTGCTTTTACAGTCCATTATGAAGCATAAAAACACTTTCGGGCTCGCTTGCAATGAAAGGCAGAAAGAGTTTTATTAGCGGAACTGCGCTCCATAAGAAAGACTGTCAGAGCACAGCTTGCTTTCAGCAGACTGCGTATTTGTTTATACTAACAAGTAGAACACAGAAAAACACTTTCTGGTTTGTTTGCAATGAGCACCAGAAAGACAGTTTTATTAACTGAACCGCACTCAGTATTCAAGACTGTCAAAGAACAACTTGTTTTCAGCAAACTGCATCTTTGCTTTTACAGTCCATTATGAAGCATAAAAACACTTTCGGGCTCGCTTGCAATGAAAGGCAGAAAGAGTTTTATTAGCGGAACTGCGCTCCATAAGAAAGACTGTCAGAGCACAGCTTGCTTTCAGCAGACTGCGTATTTGTTTATACTAACAAGTAGAACACAGAAAAACACTTTCTGGTTTGTTTGCAATGAGCACCAGAAAGACAGTTTTATTAACTGAACCGCACTCAGTATTCAAGACTGTCAAAGAACAACTTGTTTTCAGCAAACTGCATCTTTGCTTTTACAGTCCATTATGAAGCATAAAAACACTTTCGGGCTCGCTTGCAATGAAAGGCAGAAAGAGTTTTATTAGCGGAACTGCGCTCCATAAGAAAGACTGTCAGAGCACAGCTTGCTTTCAGCAGACTGCGTATTTGTTTATACTAACAATGGAACACAGAAAAACACTTTCTGGCGTGTTTGCAATGAGCACCAGAAAGACAGTTTTATTAACTGAACCGCACTTAGTATTCAAGACTGTCAAAGAACAACTTGTTTTCAGCAAACTGCATCTTTGCTTTTACAGTCCATTATGAAGCATAAAAACACTTTCGGGCTCGCTTGCAATGAAAGGCAGAAAGAGTTTTATTAGCGGAACTGCGCTCCATAAGAAAGACTGTCAGAGCACAGCTTGCTTTCAGCAGACTGCGTATTTGTTTATACTAACAATTGGAACACAGAAAAACACTTTCTGGCTTGCTTGCAATGAGCACCAGAAAGACAGTTTTATTAACTGAACCGCACTCAGTATTCAAGACTGTCAAAGAACAACTTGTTTTCAGCAAACTGCATCTTTGCTTTTACAGTCCATTATGAAGCATAAAAACACTTTCGGGCTCGCTTGCAATGAAAGGCAGAAAGAGTTTTATTAGCTGAACTGCACTCCATAAGAAAGACTGTCAGAGAACAGCTTGCTTTCAGCAGACTGCGTATTTCTTTATACTAGCAATTGGAACACAGAAAAACACTTTCTGGCTTGCTTGCAATGAGCACCAGAAAGACAGTTTTATTAACTGAACCGCACTCAGTATTCAAGACTGTCAAAGAACAACTTGTTTTCAGCAAACTGCATCTTTGCTTTTACAACCCATTATGAAGCATAAAAACACTTTCGGGCTCGCTTGCAATGAAAGGCAGAAAGAGTTTTATTAGCTGAACTGCACTCCATAAGAAAGACTGTCAGAGAACAGCTTGCTTTCAGCAGACTGCGTATTTCTTTATACTAGCAATTGGAACACAGAAAAACACTTTCTGGCTTGCTTGCAATGAGCACCAGAAAGACAGTTTTATTAACTGAACCGCACTCAGTATTCAAGACTGTCAAAGAACAACTTGTTTTCAGCAAACTGCATCTTTGCTTTTACAACCCATTATGAAGCATAAAAACACTTTCGGGCTCGCTTGCAATGAAAGGCAGAAAGAGTTTTATTAGCTGAACTGCACTCCATAAGAAAGACTGTCAGAGCACAGCTTGCTTTCAGCAGACTGCATATTTGTTTATACTAACAAGTGGAACACAGAAAAACACTTTCTGGTTTGTTTGCAATGAGCACCAGAAAGACAGTTTTATTAACTGAACCGCACTCAGTATTCAAGACTGTCAAAGAACAACTTGTTTTCAGCAAACTGCATCTTTGCTTTTACAGTCCATTATGAAGCATAAAAACACTTTCGGGCTCGCTTGCAATGAAAGGCAGAAAGAGTTTTATTAGCTGAACTGCACTCCATAAGAAAGACTGTCAGAGAACAGCTTGCTTTCAGCAGACTGCGAATTTGTTTATACTAACAAGTAGAACACAGAAAAACACTTTCTGGTTTGTTTGCAATGAGCACCAGAAAGACAGTTTTATTAACTGAACCGCACTCAGTATTCAAGACTGTCAAAGAACAACTTGTTTTCAGCAAACTGCATCTTTGCTTTTACAGTCCATTATGAAGCATAAAAACACTTTCGGGCTCGCTTGCAATGAAAGGCAGAAAGAGTTTTATTAGCGGAACTGCGCTCCATAAGAAAGACTGTCAGAGCACAGCTTGCTTTCAGCAGACTGCGTATTTGTTTATACTAACAAGTAGAACACAGAAAAACACTTTCTGGTTTGTTTGCAATGAGCACCAGAAAGACAGTTTTATTAACTGAACCGCACTCAGTATTCAAGACTGTCAAAGAACAACTTGTTTTCAGCAAACTGCATCTTTGCTTTTACAGTCCATTATGAAGCATAAAAACACTTTCGGGCTCGCTTGCAATGAAAGGCAGAAAGAGTTTTATTAGCTGAACTGCACTCCATAAGAAACACTGTCAGAGAACAGCTTGCTTTCAGCAGACTGCGTATTTCTTTATACTAGCAATTGGAACACAGAAAAACACTTTCTGGCTTGCTTGCAATGAGCACCAGAAAGACAGTTTTATTAACTGAACCGCACTCAGTATTCAAGACTGTCAAAGAACAACTTGTTTTCAGCAAATTGCATCTTTGCTTTTACAACCCATTATGAAGCATAAAAACACTTTCGGGCTCGCTTGCAATGAAAGGCAGAAAGAGTTTTATTAGCGGAACTGCGCTCCATAAGAAAGACTGTCAGAGCACAGCTTGCTTTCAGCAGACTGCGTATTTGTTTATACTAACAAGTAGAACACAGAAAAACACTTTCTGGTTTGTTTGCAATGAGCACCAGAAAGACAGTTTTATTAACTGAACCGCACTCAGTATTCAAGACTGTCAAAGAACAACTTGTTTTCAGCAAACTGCATCTTTGCTTTTACAACCCATTATGAAGCATAAAAACACTTTCGGGCTCGCTTGCAATGAAAGGCAGAAAGAGTTTTATTAGCGGAACTGCGCTCCATAAGAAAGACTGTCAGAGCACAGCTTGCTTTCAGCAGATTGCATATTTGTTTATACTAACAAGTAGAACACAGAAAAACACTTTCTGGTTTGTTTGCAATGAGCACCAGAAAGACAGTTTTATTAACTGAACCGCACTCAGTATTCAAGACTGTCAAAGAACAACTTGTTTTCAGCAAACTGCATCTTTGCTTTTACAGTCCATTATGAAGCATAAAAACACTTTCGGGCTCGCTTGCAATGAAAGGCAGAAAGAGTTTTATTAGCTGAACTGCACTCCATAAGAAAGACTGTCAGAGAACAGCTTGCTTTCAGCAGACTGCGTATTTCTTTATACTAGCAATTGGAACACAGAAAAACACTTTCTGGCTTGCTTGCAATGAGCACCAGAAAGACAGTTTTATTAACTGAACCGCACTCAGTATTCAAGACTGTCAAAGAACAACTTGTTTTCAGCAAACTGCATCTTTGCTTTTACAGTCCATTATGAAGCATAAAAACACTTTCGGGCTCGCTTGCAATGAAAGGCAGAAAGAGTTTTATTAGCGGAACTGCGCTCCATAAGAAAGACTGTCAGAGCACAGCTTGCTTTCAGCAGACTGCGTATTTGTTTATACTAACAATTGGAACACAGAAAAACACTTTCTGGCTTGCTTGCAATGAGCACCAGAAAGACAGTTTTATTAACTGAACCGCACTCAGTATTCAAGACTGTCAAAGAACAACTTGTTTTCAGCAAACTGCATCTTTGCTTTTACAGTCCATTATGAAGCATAAAAACACTTTCGGGCTCGCTTGCAATGAAAGGCAGAAAGAGTTTTATTAGCTGAACTGCACTCCATAAGAAAGACTGTCAGAGAACAGCTTGCTTTCAGCAGACTGCGTATTTCTTTATACTAGCAATTGGAACACAGAAAAACACTTTCTGGCTTGCTTGCAATGAGCACCAGAAAGACAGTTTTATTAACTGAACCGCACTCAGTATTCAAGACTGTCAAAGAACAACTTGTTTTCAGCAAACTGCATCTTTGCTTTTACAATCCATTATGAAGCATAAAAACACTTTCGGGCTCGCTTGCAATGAAAGGCAGAAAGAGTTTTATTAGCGGAACTGCGCTCCATAAGAAAGACTGTCAGAGCACAGCTTGCTTTCAGCAGACTGCGTATTTGTATATACTAACAAGTAGAACACAGAAAAACACTTTCTGGTTTGTTTGCAATGAGCACCAGAAAGACAGTTTTATTAACTGAACCGCACTCAGTATTCAAGACTGTCAAAGAACAACTTGTTTTCAGCAAACTGCATCTTTGCTTTTACAACCCATTATGAAGCATAAAAACACTTTCGGGCTCGCTTGCAATGAAAGGCAGAAAGAGTTTTATTAGCGGAACTGCGCTCCATAAGAAAGACTGTCAGAGCACAGCTTGCTTTCAGCAGACTGCGTATTTGTTTATACTAACAAGTAGAACACAGAAAAACACTTTCTGGTTTGTTTGCAATGAGCACCAGAAAGACAGTTTTATTAACTGAACCGCACTCAGTATTCAAGACTGTCAAAGAACAACTTGTTTTCAGCAAACTGCATCTTTGCTTTTACAGTCCATTATGAAGCATAAAAACACTTTCGGGCTCGCTTGCAATGAAAGGCAGAAAGAGTTTTATTAGCTGAACTGCACTCCATAAGAAAGACTGTCAGAGAACAGCTTGCTTTCAGCAGACTGCGTATTTCTTTATACTAGCAATTGGAACACAGAAAAACACTTTCTGGCTTGCTTGCAATGAGCACCAGAAAGACAGTTTTATTAACTGAACCGCACTCAGTATTCAAGACTGTCAAAGAACAACTTGTTTTCAGCAAACTGCATCTTTGCTTTTACAGTCCATTATGAAGCATAAAAACACTTTCGGGCTCGCTTGCAATGAAAGGCAGAAAGAGTTTTATTAGCGGAACTGCGCTCCATAAGAAAGACTGTCAGAGCACAGCTTGCTTTCAGCAGACTGCGTATTTGTTTATACTAACAATTGGAACACAGAAAAACACTTTCTGGTTTGTTTGCAATGAGCACCAGAAAGACAGTTTTATTAACTGAACCGCACTCAGTATTCAAGACTGTCAAAGAACAACTTGTTTTCAGCAAACTGCATCTTTGCTTTTACAGTCCATTATGAAGCATAAAAACACTTTCGGGCTCGCTTGCAATGAAAGGCAGAAAGAGTTTTATTAGCGGAACTGCGCTCCATAAGAAAGACTGTCAGAGCACAGCTTGCTTTCAGCAGACTGCGTATTTGTTTATACTAACAATTGGAACACAGAAAAACACTTTCTGGCTTGCTTGCAATGAGCACCAGAAAGACAGTTTTATTAACTGAACCGCACTCAGTATTCAAGACTGTCACAGAACAACTTGTTTTCAGCAAACTGCATCTTTGCTTTTACAGTCCATTATGAAGCATAAAAACACTTTCGGGCTCGCTTGCAATGAAAGGCAGAAAGAGTTTTATTAGCTGAACTGCACTCCATAAGAAAGACTGTCAGAGAACAGCTTGCTTTCAGCAGACTGCGTATTTCTTTATACTAGCAATTGGAACACAGAAAAACACTTTCTGGCTTGCTTGCAATGAGCACCAGAAAGACAGTTTTATTAACTGAACCGCACTCAGTATTCAAGACTGTCAAAGAACAACTTGTTTTCAGCAAACTGCATCTTTGCTTTTACAGTCCATTATGAAGCATAAAAACACTTTCGGGCTCGCTTGCAATGAAAGGCAGAAAGAGTTTTATTAGCTGAACTGCACTCCGTAAGAAAGACTGTCAGAGCACAGCTTGCTTTCAGCAGACTGCATATTTGTTTATACTAACAAGTAGAACACAGAAAAACACTTTCTGGTTTGTTTGCAATGAGCACCAGAAAGACAGTTTTATTAACTGAACCGCACTCAGTATTCAAGACTGTCAAAGAACAACTTGTTTTCAGCAAACTGCATCTTTGCTTTTACAGTCCATTATGAAGCATAAAAACACTTTCGGGCTCGCTTGCAATGAAAGGCAGAAAGAGTTTTATTAGCTGAACTGCACTCCATAAGAAAGACTGTCAGAGAACAGCTTGCTTTCAGCAGACTGCGTATTTATTTATACTAGCAATTGGAACACAGAAAAACACTTTCTGGCTTGCTTGCAATGAGCACCAGAAAGACAGTTTTATTAACTGAACCGCACTCAGTATTCAAGACTGTCAAAGAACAACTTGTTTTCAGCAAACTGCATCTTTGCTTTTACAGTCCATTATGAAGCATAAAAACACTTTCGGGCTCGCTTGCAATGAAAGGCAGAAAGAGTTTTATTAGCTGAACTGCACTCCGTAAGAAAGACTGTCAGAGCACAGCTTGCTTTCAGCAGACTGCATATTTGTTTATACTAACAAGTAGAACACAGAAAAACACTTTCTGGTTTGTTTGCAATGAGCACCAGAAAGACAGTTTTATTAACTGAACCGCACTCAGTATTCAAGACTGTCAAAGAACAACTTGTTTTCAGCAAACTGCATCTTTGCTTTTACAGTCCATTATGAAGCATAAAAACACTTTCGGGCTCGCTTGCAATGAAAGGCAGAAAGAGTTTTATTAGCTGAACTGCACTCCGTAAGAAAGACTGTCAGAGAACAGCTTGCTTTCAGCAGACTGCGTATTTATTTATACTAGCAATTGGAACACAGAAAAACACTTTCTGGCTTGCTTTCAATGAGCACCAGAAAGACAGTTTTATTAACTGAACCGCACTCAGTATTCAAGACTGTCAAAGAACAACTTGTTTTCAGCAAACTGCATCTTTGCTTTTACGACCCATTATGAAGCATAAAAACACTTTCGGGCTCGCTTGCAATGAAAGGCAGAAAGAGTTTTATTAGCTGAACTGCACTCCATAAGAAAGACTGTCAGAGCACAGCTTGCTTTCAGCAGACTGCATATTTGTTTATACTAACAAGTAGAACACAGAAAATCAATTTCTGGTTTGTTTGCAATGAGCACCAGAAAGACAGTTTTATTAACTGAACCGCACTCAGTATTCAAGACTGTCAAAGAACAACTTGTTTTCAGCAAACTGCATCTTTGCTTTTACAGTCCATTATGAAGCATAAAAACACTTTCGGGCTCGCTTGCAATGAAAGGCAGAAAGAGTTTTATTAGCTGAACTGCACTCCATAAGAAAGACTGTCAGAGAACAGCTTGCTTTCAGCAGACTGCGTATTTCTTTATACTAGCAATTGGAACACAGAAAAACACTTTCTGGCTTGCTTGCAATGAGCACCAGAAAGACAGTTTTATTAACTGAACCGCACTCAGTATTCAAGACTGTCAAAGAACAACTTGTTTTCAGCAAACTGCATCTTTGCTTTTACAGTCCATTATGAAGCATAAAAACACTTTCGGGCTCGCTTGCAATGAAAGGCAGAAAGAGTTTTATTAGCGGAACTGCGCTCCATAAGAAAGACTGTCAGAGCACAGCTTGCTTTCAGCAGACTGCGTATTTGTTTATACTAACAATTGGAACACAGAAAAACACTTTCTGGCTTGCTTGCAATGAGCACCAGAAAGACAGTTTTATTAACTGAACCGCACTCAGTATTCAAGACTGTCACAGAACAACTTGTTTTCAGCAAACTGCATCTTTGCTTTTACAGTCCATTATGAAGCATAAAAACACTTTCGGGCTCGCTTGCAATGAAAGGCAGAAAGAGTTTTATTAGCTGAACTGCACTCCATAAGAAAGACTGTCAGAGAACAGCTTGCTTTCAGCAGACTGCGTATTTCTTTATACTAGCAATTGGAACACAGAAAAACACTTTCTGGCTTGCTTGCAATGAGCACCAGAAAGACAGTTTTATTAACTGAACCGCACTCAGTATTCAAGACTGTCAAAGAACAACTTGTTTTCAGCAAACTGCATCTTTGCTTTTACAGTCCATTATGAAGCATAAAAACACTTTCGGGCTCGCTTGCAATGAAAGGCAGAAAGAGTTTTATTAGCTGAACTGCACTCCGTAAGAAAGACTGTCAGAGCACAGCTTGCTTTCAGCAGACTGCATATTTGTTTATACTAACAAGTAGAACACAGAAAAACACTTTCTGGTTTGTTTGCAATGAGCACCAGAAAGACAGTTTTATTAACTGAACCGCACTCAGTATTCAAGACTGTCAAAGAACAACTTGTTTTCAGCAAACTGCATCTTTGCTTTTACAGTCCATTATGAAGCATAAAAACACTTTCGGGCTCGCTTGCAATGAAAGGCAGAAAGAGTTTTATTAGCTGAACTGCACTCCATAAGAAAGACTGTCAGAGAACAGCTTGCTTTCAGCAGACTGCGTATTTATTTATACTAGCAATTGGAACACAGAAAAACACTTTCTGGCTTGCTTGCAATGAGCACCAGAAAGACAGTTTTATTAACTGAACCGCACTCAGTATTCAAGACTGTCAAAGAACAACTTGTTTTCAGCAAACTGCATCTTTGCTTTTACAGTCCATTATGAAGCATAAAAACACTTTCGGGCTCGCTTGCAATGAAAGGCAGAAAGAGTTTTATTAGCTGAACTGCACTCCGTAAGAAAGACTGTCAGAGCACAGCTTGCTTTCAGCAGACTGCATATTTGTTTATACTAACAAGTAGAACACAGAAAAACACTTTCTGGTTTGTTTGCAATGAGCACCAGAAAGACAGTTTTATTAACTGAACCGCACTCAGTATTCAAGACTGTCAAAGAACAACTTGTTTTCAGCAAACTGCATCTTTGCTTTTACAGTCCATTATGAAGCATAAAAACACTTTCGGGCTCGCTTGCAATGAAAGGCAGAAAGAGTTTTATTAGCTGAACTGCACTCCGTAAGAAAGACTGTCAGAGAACAGCTTGCTTTCAGCAGACTGCGTATTTATTTATACTAGCAATTGGAACACAGAAAAACACTTTCTGGCTTGCTTTCAATGAGCACCAGAAAGACAGTTTTATTAACTGAACCGCACTCAGTATTCAAGACTGTCAAAGAACAACTTGTTTTCAGCAAACTGCATCTTTGCTTTTACGACCCATTATGAAGCATAAAAACACTTTCGGGCTCGCTTGCAATGAAAGGCAGAAAGAGTTTTATTAGCTGAACTGCACTCCATAAGAAAGACTGTCAGAGCACAGCTTGCTTTCAGCAGACTGCATATTTGTTTATACTAACAAGTAGAACACAGAAAATCAATTTCTGGTTTGTTTGCAATGAGCACCAGAAAGACAGTTTTATTAACTGAACCGCACTCAGTATTCAAGACTGTCAAAGAACAACTTGTTTTCAGCAAACTGCATCTTTGCTTTTACAGTCCATTATGAAGCATAAAAACACTTTCGGGCTCGCTTGCAATGAAAGGCAGAAAGAGTTTTATTAGCTGAACTGCACTCCATAAGAAAGACTGTCAGAGAACAGCTTGCTTTCAGCAGACTGCGTATTTCTTTATACTAGCAATTGGAACACAGAAAAACACTTTCTGGCTTGCTTGCAATGAGCACCAGAAAGACAGTTTTATTAACTGAACCGCACTCAGTATTCAAGACTGTCAAAGAACAACTTGTTTTCAGCAAACTGCATCTTTGCTTTTACAGTCCATTATGAAGCATAAAAACACTTTCGGGCTCGCTTGCAATGAAAGGCAGAAAGAGTTTTATTAGCTGAACTGCACTCCGTAAGAAAGACTGTCAGAGAACAGCTTGCTTTCAGCAGACTGCGTATTTCTTTATACTAGCAATTGGAACACAGAAAAACACTTTCTGGCTTGCTTGCAATGAGCACCAGAAAGACAGTTTTATTAACTGAACCGCACTCAGTATTCAAGACTGTCAAAGAACAACTTGTTTTCAGCAAACTGCATCTTTGCTTTTACAGTCCATTATGAAGCATAAAAACACTTTCGGGCTCGCTTGCAATGAAAGGCAGAAAGAGTTTTATTAGCTGAACTGCACTCCATAAGAAAGACTGTCAGAGAACAGCTTGCTTTCAGCAGACTGCGTATTTCTTTATACTAGCAATTGGAACACAGAAAAACACTTTCTGGCTTGCTTGCAATGAGCACCAGAAAGACAGTTTTATTAACTGAACCGCACTCAGTATTCAAGACTGTCAAAGAACAACTTGTTTTCAGCAAACTGCATCTTTGCTTTTACAATCCATTATGAAGCATAAAAACACTTTCGGGCTCGCTTGCAATGAAAGGCAGAAAGAGTTTTATTAGCGGAACTGCGCTCCATAAGAAAGACTGTCAGAGCACAGCTTGCTTTCAGCAGACTGCGTATTTGTTTATACTAACAAGTAGAACACAGAAAAACACTTTCTGGTTTGTTTGCAATGAGCACCAGAAAGACAGTTTTATTAACTGAACCGCACTCAGTATTCAAGACTGTCAAAGAACAACTTGTTTTCAGCAAACTGCATCTTTGCTTTTACAACCCATTATGAAGCATAAAAACACTTTCGGGCTCGCTTGCAATGAAAGGCAGAAAGAGTTTTATTAGCGGAACTGCGCTCCATAAGAAAGACTGTCAGAGCACAGCTTGCTTTCAGCAGACTGCATATTTGTTTATACTAACAAGTAGAACACAGAAAAACACTTTCTGGTTTGTTTGCAATGAGCACCAGAAAGACAGTTTTATTAACTGAACCGCACTCAGTATTCAAGACTGTCAAAGAACAACTTGTTTTCAGCAAACTGCATCTTTGCTTTTACAGTCCATTATGAAGCATAAAAACACTTTCGGGCTCGCTTGCAATGAAAGGCAGAAAGAGTTTTATTAGCTGAACTGCACTCCATAAGAAAGACTGTCAGAGAACAGCTTGCTTTCAGCAGACTGCGTATTTCTTTATACTAGCAATTGGAACACAGAAAAACACTTTCTGGCTTGCTTGCAATGAGCACCAGAAAGACAGTTTTATTAACTGAACCGCACTCAGTATTCAAGACTGTCAAAGAACAACTTGTTTTCAGCAAACTGCATCTTTGCTTTTACAGTCCATTATGAAGCATAAAAACACTTTCGGGCTCGCTTGCAATGAAAGGCAGAAAGAGTTTTATTAGCGGAACTGCGCTCCATAAGAAAGACTGTCAGAGCACAGCTTGCTTTCAGCAGACTGCGTATTTGTTTATACTAACAATTGGAACACAGAAAAACACTTTCTGGTTTGTTTGCAATGAGCACCAGAAAGACAGTTTTATTAACTGAACCGCACTCAGTATTCAAGACTGTCCAAGAACAACTTGTTTTCAGCAAACTGCATCTTTGCTTTTACAGTCCATTATGAAGCATAAAAACACTTTCGGGCTCGCTTGAAATGAAAGGCAGAAAGAGTTTTATTAGCTGAACTGCACTCCATAAGAAAGACTGTCAGAGAACAGCTTGCTTTCAGCAGACTGCGTATTTATTTATACTAGCAATTGGAACACAGAAAAACACTTTCTGGCTTGCTTTCAATGAGCACCAGAAAGACAGTTTTATTAACTGAACCGCACTCAGTATTCAAGACTGTCAAAGAACAACTTGTTTTCAGCAAACTGCATCTTTGCTTTTACAACCCATTATGAAGCATAAAAACACTTTCGGGCTCGCTTGCAATGAAAGGCAGAAAGAGTTTTATTAGCTGAACTGCACTCTATAAGAAAGACTGTCAGAGCACAGCTTGCTTTCAGCAGACTGCATATTTGTTTATACTAACAAGTAGAACACAGAAAATCACTTTCTGGTTTGTTTGCAATGAGCACCAGAAAGACAGTTTTATTAACTGAACCGCACTCAGTATTCAAGACTGTCAAAGAACAACTTGTTTTCAGCAAACTGCATCTTTGCTTTTACAGTCCATTATGAAGCATAAAAACACTTTCGGGCTCGCTTGCAATGAAAGGCAGAAAGAGTTTTATTAGCTGAACTGCACTCCATAAGAAAGACTGTCAGAGAACAGCTTGCTTTCAGCAGACTGCGTATTTCTTTATACTAGCAATTGGAACACAGAAAAACACTTTCTGGCTTGCTTGCAATGAGCACCAGAAAGACAGTTTTATTAACTGAACCGCACTCAGTATTCAAGACTGTCAAAGAACAACTTGTTTTCAGCAAACTGCATCTTTGCTTTTACAGTCCATTATGAAGCATAAAAACACTTTCGGGCTCGCTTGCAATGAAAGGCAGAAAGAGTTTTATTAGCTGAACTGCACTCCATAAGAAAGACTGTCAGAGAACAGCTTGCTTTCAGCAGACTGCGTATTTCTTTATACTAGCAATTGGAACACAGAAAAACACTTTCTGGCTTGCTTGCAATGAGCACCAGAAAGACAGTTTTATTAACTGAACCGCACTCAGTATTCAAGACTGTCAAAGAACAACTTGTTTTCAGCAAACTGCATCTTTGCTTTTACGACCCATTATGAAGCATAAAAACACTTTCGGGCTCGCTTGCAATGAAAGGCAGAAAGAGTTTTATTAGCTGAACTGCACTCCATAAGAAAGACTGTCAGAGCACAGCTTGCTTTCAGCAGACTGCATATTTGTTTATACTAACAAGTAGAACACAGAAAATCAATTTCTGGTTTGTTTGCAATGAGCACCAGAAAGACAGTTTTATTAACTGAACCGCACTCAGTATTCAAGACTGTCAAAGAACAACTTGTTTTCAGCAAACTGCATCTTTGCTTTTACAGTCCATTATGAAGCATAAAAACACTTTCGGGCTCGCTTGCAATGAAAGGCAGAAAGAGTTTTATTAGCTGAACTGCACTCCATAAGAAAGACTGTCAGAGAACAGCTTGCTTTCAGCAGACTGCGTATTTCTTTATACTAGCAATTGGAACACAGAAAAACACTTTCTGGCTTGCTTGCAATGAGCACCAGAAAGACAGTTTTATTAACTGAACCGCACTCAGTATTCAAGACTGTCAAAGAACAACTTGTTTTCAGCAAACTGCATCTTTGCTTTTACAGTCCATTATGAAGCATAAAAACACTTTCGGGCTCGCTTGCAATGAAAGGCAGAAAGAGTTTTATTAGCGGAACTGCGCTCCATAAGAAAGACTGTCAGAGCACAGCTTGCTTTCAGCAGACTGCGTATTTGTTTATACTAACAATTGGAACACAGAAAAACACTTTCTGGCTTGCTTGCAATGAGCACCAGAAAGACAGTTTTATTAACTGAACCGCACTCAGTATTCAAGACTGTCACAGAACAACTTGTTTTCAGCAAACTGCATCTTTGCTTTTACAGTCCATTATGAAGCATAAAAACACTTTCGGGCTCGCTTGCAATGAAAGGCAGAAAGAGTTTTATTAGCTGAACTGCACTCCATAAGAAAGACTGTCAGAGAACAGCTTGCTTTCAGCAGACTGCGTATTTCTTTATACTAGCAATTGGAACACAGAAAAACACTTTCTGGCTTGCTTGCAATGAGCACCAGAAAGACAGTTTTATTAACTGAACCGCACTCAGTATTCAAGACTGTCAAAGAACAACTTGTTTTCAGCAAACTGCATCTTTGCTTTTACAGTCCATTATGAAGCATAAAAACACTTTCGGGCTCGCTTGCAATGAAAGGCAGAAAGAGTTTTATTAGCTGAACTGCACTCCGTAAGAAAGACTGTCAGAGCACAGCTTGCTTTCAGCAGACTGCATATTTGTTTATACTAACAAGTAGAACACAGAAAAACACTTTCTGGTTTGTTTGCAATGAGCACCAGAAAGACAGTTTTATTAACTGAACCGCACTCAGTATTCAAGACTGTCAAAGAACAACTTGTTTTCAGCAAACTGCATCTTTGCTTTTACAGTCCATTATGAAGCATAAAAACACTTTCGGGCTCGCTTGCAATGAAAGGCAGAAAGAGTTTTATTAGCTGAACTGCACTCCATAAGAAAGACTGTCAGAGAACAGCTTGCTTTCAGCAGACTGCGTATTTATTTATACTAGCAATTGGAACACAGAAAAACACTTTCTGGCTTGCTTGCAATGAGCACCAGAAAGACAGTTTTATTAACTGAACCGCACTCAGTATTCAAGACTGTCAAAGAACAACTTGTTTTCAGCAAACTGCATCTTTGCTTTTACAGTCCATTATGAAGCATAAAAACACTTTCGGGCTCGCTTGCAATGAAAGGCAGAAAGAGTTTTATTAGCTGAACTGCACTCCGTAAGAAAGACTGTCAGAGCACAGCTTGCTTTCAGCAGACTGCATATTTGTTTATACTAACAAGTAGAACACAGAAAAACACTTTCTGGTTTGTTTGCAATGAGCACCAGAAAGACAGTTTTATTAACTGAACCGCACTCAGTATTCAAGACTGTCAAAGAACAACTTGTTTTCAGCAAACTGCATCTTTGCTTTTACGACCCATTATGAAGCATAAAAACACTTTCGGGCTCGCTTGCAATGAAAGGCAGAAAGAGTTTTATTAGCTGAACTGCACTCCATAAGAAAGACTGTCAGAGCACAGCTTGCTTTCAGCAGACTGCATATTTGTTTATACTAACAAGTAGAACACAGAAAATCAATTTCTGGTTTGTTTGCAATGAGCACCAGAAAGACAGTTTTATTAACTGAACCGCACTCAGTATTCAAGACTGTCAAAGAACAACTTGTTTTCAGCAAACTGCATCTTTGCTTTTACAGTCCATTATGAAGCATAAAAACACTTTCGGGCTCGCTTGCAATGAAAGGCAGAAAGAGTTTTATTAGCTGAACTGCACTCCATAAGAAAGACTGTCAGAGAACAGCTTGCTTTCAGCAGACTGCGTATTTCTTTATACTAGCAATTGGAACACAGAAAAACACTTTCTGGCTTGCTTGCAATGAGCACCAGAAAGACAGTTTTATTAACTGAACCGCACTCAGTATTCAAGACTGTCAAAGAACAACTTGTTTTCAGCAAACTGCATCTTTGCTTTTACAGTCCATTATGAAGCATAAAAACACTTTCGGGCTCGCTTGCAATGAAAGGCAGAAAGAGTTTTATTAGCTGAACTGCACTCCGTAAGAAAGACTGTCAGAGAACAGCTTGCTTTCAGCAGACTGCGTATTTCTTTATACTAGCAATTGGAACACAGAAAAACACTTTCTGGCTTGCTTGCAATGAGCACCAGAAAGACAGTTTTATTAACTGAACCGCACTCAGTATTCAAGACTGTCAAAGAACAACTTGTTTTCAGCAAACTGCATCTTTGCTTTTACAGTCCATTATGAAGCATAAAAACACTTTCGGGCTCGCTTGCAATGAAAGGCAGAAAGAGTTTTATTAGCTGAACTGCACTCCATAAGAAAGACTGTCAGAGAACAGCTTGCTTTCAGCAGACTGCGTATTTCTTTATACTAGCAATTGGAACACAGAAAAACACTTTCTGGCTTGCTTGCAATGAGCACCAGAAAGACAGTTTTATTAACTGAACCGCACTCAGTATTCAAGACTGTCAAAGAACAACTTGTTTTCAGCAAACTGCATCTTTGCTTTTACAATCCATTATGAAGCATAAAAACACTTTCGGGCTCGCTTGCAATGAAAGGCAGAAAGAGTTTTATTAGCGGAACTGCGCTCCATAAGAAAGACTGTCAGAGCACAGCTTGCTTTCAGCAGACTGCGTATTTGTTTATACTAACAAGTAGAACACAGAAAAACACTTTCTGGTTTGTTTGCAATGAGCACCAGAAAGACAGTTTTATTAACTGAACCGCACTCAGTATTCAAGACTGTCAAAGAACAACTTGTTTTCAGCAAACTGCATCTTTGCTTTTACAACCCATTATGAAGCATAAAAACACTTTCGGGCTCGCTTGCAATGAAAGGCAGAAAGAGTTTTATTAGCGGAACTGCGCTCCATAAGAAAGACTGTCAGAGCACAGCTTGCTTTCAGCAGACTGCATATTTGTTTATACTAACAAGTAGAACACAGAAAAACACTTTCTGGTTTGTTTGCAATGAGCACCAGAAAGACAGTTTTATTAACTGAACCGCACTCAGTATTCAAGACTGTCAAAGAACAACTTGTTTTCAGCAAACTGCATCTTTGCTTTTACAGTCCATTATGAAGCATAAAAACACTTTCGGGCTCGCTTGCAATGAAAGGCAGAAAGAGTTTTATTAGCTGAACTGCACTCCATAAGAAAGACTGTCAGAGAACAGCTTGCTTTCAGCAGACTGCGTATTTCTTTATACTAGCAATTGGAACACAGAAAAACACTTTCTGGCTTGCTTGCAATGAGCACCAGAAAGACAGTTTTATTAACTGAACCGCACTCAGTATTCAAGACTGTCAAAGAACAACTTGTTTTCAGCAAACTGCATCTTTGCTTTTACAGTCCATTATGAAGCATAAAAACACTTTCGGGCTCGCTTGCAATGAAAGGCAGAAAGAGTTTTATTAGCGGAACTGCGCTCCATAAGAAAGACTGTCAGAGCACAGCTTGCTTTCAGCAGACTGCGTATTTGTTTATACTAACAATTGGAACACAGAAAAACACTTTCTGGTTTGTTTGCAATGAGCACCAGAAAGACAGTTTTATTAACTGAACCGCACTCAGTATTCAAGACTGTCCAAGAACAACTTGTTTTCAGCAAACTGCATCTTTGCTTTTACAGTCCATTATGAAGCATAAAAACACTTTCGGGCTCGCTTGAAATGAAAGGCAGAAAGAGTTTTATTAGCTGAACTGCACTCCATAAGAAAGACTGTCAGAGAACAGCTTGCTTTCAGCAGACTGCGTATTTATTTATACTAGCAATTGGAACACAGAAAAACACTTTCTGGCTTGCTTTCAATGAGCACCAGAAAGACAGTTTTATTAACTGAACCGCACTCAGTATTCAAGACTGTCAAAGAACAACTTGTTTTCAGCAAACTGCATCTTTGCTTTTACAACCCATTATGAAGCATAAAAACACTTTCGGGCTCGCTTGCAATGAAAGGCAGAAAGAGTTTTATTAGCTGAACTGCACTCTATAAGAAAGACTGTCAGAGCACAGCTTGCTTTCAGCAGACTGCATATTTGTTTATACTAACAAGTAGAACACAGAAAATCACTTTCTGGTTTGTTTGCAATGAGCACCAGAAAGACAGTTTTATTAACTGAACCGCACTCAGTATTCAAGACTGTCAAAGAACAACTTGTTTTCAGCAAACTGCATCTTTGCTTTTACAGTCCATTATGAAGCATAAAAACACTTTCGGGCTCGCTTGCAATGAAAGGCAGAAAGAGTTTTATTAGCTGAACTGCACTCCATAAGAAAGACTGTCAGAGAACAGCTTGCTTTCAGCAGACTGCGTATTTCTTTATACTAGCAATTGGAACACAGAAAAACACTTTCTGGCTTGCTTGCAATGAGCACCAGAAAGACAGTTTTATTAACTGAACCGCACTCAGTATTCAAGACTGTCAAAGAACAACTTGTTTTCAGCAAACTGCATCTTTGCTTTTACAGTCCATTATGAAGCATAAAAACACTTTCGGGCTCGCTTGCAATGAAAGGCAGAAAGAGTTTTATTAGCTGAACTGCACTCCATAAGAAAGACTGTCAGAGAACAGCTTGCTTTCAGCAGACTGCGTATTTCTTTATACTAGCAATTGGAACACAGAAAAACACTTTCTGGCTTGCTTGCAATGAGCACCAGAAAGACAGTTTTATTAACTGAACCGCACTCAGTATTCAAGACTGTCAAAGAACAACTTGTTTTCAGCAAACTGCATCTTTGCTTTTACAATCCATTATGAAGCATAAAAACACTTTCGGGCTCGCTTGCAATGAAAGGCAGAAAGAGTTTTATTAGCGGAACTGCGCTCCATAAGAAAGACTGTCAGAGCACAGCTTGCTTTCAGCAGACTGCGTATTTGTTTATACTAACAAGTAGAACACAGAAAAACACTTTCTGGCGTGTTTGCAATGAGCACCAGAAAGACAGTTTTATTAACTGAACCGCACTCAGTATTCAAGACTGTCAAAGAACAACTTGTTTTCAGCAAACTGCATCTTTGCTTTTACAACCCATTATGAAGCATAAAAACACTTTCGGGCTCGCTTGCAATGAAAGGCAGAAAGAGTTTTATTAGCGGAACTGCGCTCCATAAGAAAGACTGTCAGAGCACAGCTTGCTTTCAGCAGACTGCATATTTGTTTATACTAACAAGTAGAACACAGAAAAACACTTTCTGGTTTGTTTGCAATGAGCACCAGAAAGACAGTTTTATTAACTGAACCGCACTCAGTATTCAAGACTGTCAAAGAACAACTTGTTTTCAGCAAACTGCATCTTTGCTTTTACAGTCCATTATGAAGCATAAAAACACTTTCGGGCTCACTTGCAATGAAAGGCAGAAAGAGTTTTATTAGCTGAACTGCACTCCATAAGAAAGACTGTCAGAGAACAGCTTGCTTTCAGCAGACTGCGTATTTCTTTATACTAGCAATTGGAACACAGAAAAACACTTTCTGGCTTGCTTGCAATGAGCACCAGAAAGACAGTTTTATTAACTGAACCGCACTCAGTATTCAAGACTGTCAAAGAACAACTTGTTTTCAGCAAACTGCATCTTTGCTTTTACAGTCCATTATGAAGCATAAAAACACTTTCGGGCTCGCTTGCAATGAAAGGCAGAAAGAGTTTTATTAGCGGAACTGCGCTCCATAAGAAAGACTGTCAGAGCACAGCTTGCTTTCAGCAGACTGCGTATTTGTTTATACTAACAATTGGAACACAGAAAAACACTTTCTGGCTTGCTTGCAATGAGCACCAGAAAGACAGTTTTATTAACTGAACCGCACTCAGTATTCAAGACTGTCAAAGAACAACTTGTTTTCAGCAAACTGCATCTTTGCTTTTACAGTCCATTATGAAGCATAAAAACACTTTCGGGCTCGCTTGCAATGAAAGGCAGAAAGAGTTTTATTAGCTGAACTGCACTCCATAAGAAAGACTGTCAGAGAACAGCTTGCTTTCAGCAGACTGCGTATTTCTTTATACTAGCAATTGGAACACAGAAAAACACTTTCTGGCTTGCTTGCAATGAGCACCAGAAAGACAGTTTTATTAACTGAACCACACTCAGTATTCAAGACTGTCAAAGAACAACTTGTTTTCAGCAAACTGCATCTTTGCTTTTACAATCCATTATGAAGCATAAAAACACTTTCGGGCTCGCTTGCAATGAAAGGCAGAAAGAGTTTTATTAGCGGAACTGCGCTCCATAAGAAAGACTGTCAGAGCACAGCTTGCTTTCAGCAGACTGCATATTTGTTTATACTAACAAATAGAACACAGAAAAACACTTTCTGGTTTGTTTGCAATGAGCACCAGAAAGACAGTTTTATTAACTGAACCGCACTCAGTATTCAAGACTGTCAAAGAACAACTTGTTTTCAGCAAACTGCATGTTTGCTTTTACAGTCCATTATGAAGCATAAAAACACTTTCGGGCTCGCTTGCAATGAAAGGCAGAAAGAGTTTTATTAGCTGAACTGCACTCCATAAGAAAGACTGTCAGAGAACAGCTTGCTTTCAGCAGACTGCGTATTTCTTTATACTAGCAATTGGAACACAGAAAAACACTTTCTGGCTTGCTTGCAATGAGCACCAGAAAGACAGTTTTATTAACTGAACCGCACTCAGTATCCAAGACTGTCAAAGAACAACTTGTTTTCAGCAAACTGCATCTTTGCTTTTACAGTCCATTATGAAGCATAAAAACACTTTCGGGCTCGCTTGCAATGAAAGGCAGAAAGAGTTTTATTAGCGGAACTGCGCTCCATAAGAAAGACTATCAGAGCACAGCTTGCTTTCAGCAGACTGCGTATTTGTTTATACTAACAATTGGAACACAGAAAGACACTTTCTGGCGTGTTTGCAATGAGAACCAGAAAGACAGTTTTATTAACTGAACCGCACTCAGTATTCAAGACTGTCACAGAACAACTTGTTTTCAGCAAACTGCATCTTTGCTTTTACAGTCCATTATGAAGCATAAAAACACTTTCGGGCTCGCTTGCAATGAAAGGCAGAAAGAGTTTTATTAGCTGAACTGCACTCCATAAGAAAGACTGTCAGAGAACAGCTTGCTTTCAGCAGACTGCGTATTTCTTTATACTAGCAATTGGAACACAGAAAAACACTTTCTGGCTTGCTTGCAATGAGCACCAGAAAGACAGTTTTATTAACTGAACCGCACTCAGTATTCAAGACTGTCAAAGAACAACTTGTTTTCAGCAAACTGCATCTTTGCTTTTACAACCCATTATGAAGCATAAAAACACTTTCGGGCTCGCTTGCAATGAAAGGCAGAAAGAGTTTTATTAGCTGAACTGCACTCCATAAGAAAGACTGTCAGAGCACAGCTTGCTTTCAGCAGACTGCATATTTGTTTATACTAACAAGTAGAACACAGAAAAACACTTTCTGGTTTGTTTGCAATGAGCTCCAGAAAGACAGTTTTATTAACTGAACCGCACTCAGTATTCAAGACTGTCAAAGAACAACTTGTTTTCAGCAAACTGCATCTTTGCTTTTACAGTCCATTATGAAGCATAAAAACACTTTCGGGCTCGCTTGCAATGAAAGGCAGAAAGAGTTTTATTAGCTGAACTGCACTCCATAAGAAAGACTGTCAGAGAACAGCTTGCTTTCAGCAGACTGCGTATTTCTTTATACTAGCAATTGGAACACAGAAAAACACTTTCTGGCTTGCTTGCAATGAGCACCAGAAAGACAGTTTTATTAACTGAACCGCACTCAGTATTCAAGACTGTCAAAGAACATTTTGTTTTCAGCAAACTGCATCTTTGCTTTTACAATCCATTATGAAGCATAAAAACACTTTCGGGCTCGCTTGC
The DNA here is from genome assembly GCF_029633855.1 of Hoplias malabaricus. NCBI lineage: Eukaryota > Metazoa > Chordata > Actinopteri > Characiformes > Erythrinidae > Hoplias > Hoplias malabaricus. The sequence goes on along the minus strand of NC_089819.1, from coordinate 32,998,638 downwards.
AATGAAAGGCAGAAAGAGTTTTATTAGCGGAACTGCGCTCCATAAGAAAGACTGTCAGAGCACAGCTTGCTTTCAGCAGACTGCATATTTGTTTATACTAACAAGTAGAACACAGAAAAACACTTTCTGGTTTGTTTGCAATGAGCACCAGAAAGACAGTTTTATTAACTGAACCGCACTCAGTATTCAAGACTGTCAAAGAACAACTTGTTTTCAGCAAACTGCATCTTTGCTTTTACAGTCCATTATGAAGCATAAAAACACTTTCGGGCTCGCTTGCAATGAAAGGCAGAAAGAGTTTTATTAGCTGAACTGCACTCCATAAGAAAGACTGTCAGAGAACAGCTTGCTTTCAGCAGACTGCGTATTTCTTTATACTAGCAATTGGAACACAGAAAAACACTTTCTGGCTTGCTTGCAATGAGCACCAGAAAGACAGTTTTATTAACTGAACCGCACTCAGTATCCAAGACTGTCAAAGAACAACTTGTTTTCAGCAAACTGCATCTTTGCTTTTACAGTCCATTATGAAGCATAAAAACACTTTCGGGCTCGCTTGCAATGAAAGGCAGAAAGAGTTTTATTAGCGGAACTGCGCTCCATAAGAAAGACTGTCAGAGCACAGCTTGCTTTCAGCAGACTGCGTATTTGTTTATACTAACAATTGGAACACAGAAAAACACTTTCTGGCGTGTTTGCAATGAGCACCAGAAAGACAGTTTTATTAACTGAACCGCACTCAGTATTCAAGACTGTCACAGAACAACTTGTTTTCAGCAAACTGCATCTTTGCTTTTACAGTCCATTATGAAGCATAAAAACACTTTCGGGCTCGCTTGCAATGAAAGGCAGAAAGAGTTTTATTAGCTGAACTGCACTCCATAAGAAAGACTGTCAGAGAACAGCTTGCTTTCAGCAGACTGCGTATTTCTTTATACTAGCAATTGGAACACAGAAAAACACTTTCTGGCTTGCTTGCAATGAGCACCAGAAAGACAGTTTTATTAACTGAACCGCACTCAGTATTCAAGACTGTCAAAGAACAACTTGTTTTCAGCAAACTGCATCTTTGCTTTTACAACCCATTATGAAGCATAAAAACACTTTTGGGCTCGCTTGCAATGAAAGGCAGAAAGAGTTTTATTAGCTGAACTGCACTCCATAAGAAAGACTGTCAGAGCACAGCTTGCTTTCAGCAGACTGCATATTTGTTTATACTAACAAGTAGAACACAGAAAAACACTTTCTGGTTTGTTTGCAATGAGCACCAGAAAGACAGTTTTATTAACTGAACCGCACTCAGTATTCAAGACTGTCAAAGAACAACTTGTTTTCAGCAAACTGCATCTTTGCTTTTACAGTCCATTATGAAGCATAAAAACACTTTCGGGCTCGCTTGCAATGAAAGGCAGAAAGAGTTTTATTAGCTGAACTGCACTCCATAAGAAAGACTGTCAGAGAACAGCTTGCTTTCAGCAGACTGCGAATTTGTTTATACTAACAAGTAGAACACAGAAAAACACTTTCTGGTTTGTTTGCAATGAGCACCAGAAAGACAGTTTTATTAACTGAACCGCACTCAGTATTCAAGACTGTCAAAGAACAACTTGTTTTCAGCAAACTGCATCTTTGCTTTTACAGTCCATTATGAAGCATAAAAACACTTTCGGGCTCGCTTGCAATGAAAGGCAGAAAGAGTTTTATTAGCTGAACTGCACTCCATAAGAAAGACTGTCAGAGAACAGCTTGCTTTCAGCAGACTGCGTATTTGTTTATACTAGCAATTGGAACACAGAAAAACACTTTCTGGCTTGCTTGCAATGAGCACCAGAAAGACAGTTTTATTAACTGAACCGCACTCAGTATTCAAGACTGTCAAAGAACAACTTGTTTTCAGCAAACTGCATCTTTGCTTTTACAGTCCATTATGAAGCATAAAAACACTTTCGGGCTCGCTTGCAATGAAAGGCAGAAAGAGTTTTATTAGCTGAACTGCACTCCATAAGAAAGACTGTCAGAGCACAGCTTGCTTTCAGCAGACTGCATATTTGTTTATACTAACAAGTAGAACACAGAAAAACCCTTTCTGGTTTGTTTGCAATGAGCACCAGAAAGACAGTTTTATTAACTGAACCGCACTCAGTATTCAAGACTGTCAAAGAACAACTTGTTTTCAGCAAACTGCATCTTTGCTTTTACAGTCCATTATGAAGCATAAAAACACTTTCGGGCTCGCTTGCAATGAAAGGCAGAAAGAGTTTTATTAGCGGAACTGCGCTCCATAAGAAAGACTGTCAGAGCACAGCTTGCTTTCAGCAGACTGCGTATTTGTTTATACTAACAAGTAGAACACAGAAAAACACTTTCTGGTTTGTTTGCAATGAGCACCAGAAAGACAGTTTTATTAACTGAACCGCACTCAGTATTCAAGACTGTCAAAGAACAACTTGTTTTCAGCAAACTGCATCTTTGCTTTTACAGTCCATTATGAAGCATAAAAACACTTTCGGGCTCGCTTGCAATGAAAGGCAGAAAGAGTTTTATTAGCTGAACTGCACTCCATAAGAAAGACTGTCAGAGAACAGCTTGCTTTCAGCAGACTGCGTATTTCTTTATACTAGCAATTGGAACACAGAAAAACACTTTCTGGCTTGCTTGCAATGAGCACCAGAAAGACAGTTTTATTAACTGAACCGCACTCAGTATTCAAGACTGTCAAAGAACAACTTGTTTTCAGCAAACTGCATCTTTGCTTTTACAACCCATTATGAAGCATAAAAACACTTTCGGGCTCGCTTGCAATGAAAGGCAGAAAGAGTTTTATTAGCGGAACTGCGCTCCATAAGAAAGACTGTCAGAGCACAGCTTGCTTTCAGCAGACTGCGTATTTGTTTATACTAACAAGTAGAACACAGAAAAACACTTTCTGGTTTGTTTGCAATGAGCACCAGAAAGACAGTTTTATTAACTGAACCGCACTCAGTATTCAAGACTGTCAAAGAACAACTTGTTTTCAGCAAACTGCATCTTTGCTTTTACAACCCATTATGAAGCATAAAAACACTTTCGGGCTCGCTTGCAATGAAAGGCAGAAAGAGTTTTATTAGCGGAACTGCGCTCCATAAGAAAGACTGTCAGAGCACAGCTTGCTTTCAGCAGATTGCATATTTGTTTATACTAACAAGTAGAACACAGAAAAACACTTTCTGGTTTGTTTGCAATGAGCACCAGAAAGACAGTTTTATTAACTGAACCGCACTCAGTATTCAAGACTGTCAAAGAACAACTTGTTTTCAGCAAACTGCATCTTTGCTTTTACAGTCCATTATGAAGCATAAAAACACTTTCGGGCTCGCTTGCAATGAAAGGCAGAAAGAGTTTTATTAGCTGAACTGCACTCCATAAGAAAGACTGTCAGAGAACAGCTTGCTTTCAGCAGACTGCGTATTTCTTTATACTAGCAATTGGAACACAGAAAAACACTTTCTGGCTTGCTTGCAATGAGCACCAGAAAGACAGTTTTATTAACTGAACCGCACTCAGTATTCAAGACTGTCAAAGAACAACTTGTTTTCAGCAAACTGCATCTTTGCTTTTACAGTCCATTATGAAGCATAAAAACACTTTCGGGCTCGCTTGCAATGAAAGGCAGAAAGAGTTTTATTAGCGGAACTGCGCTCCATAAGAAAGACTGTCAGAGCACAGCTTGCTTTCAGCAGACTGCGTATTTGTTTATACTAACAATGGAACACAGAAAAACACTTTCTGGCGTGTTTGCAATGAGCACCAGAAAGACAGTTTTATTAACTGAACCGCACTTAGTATTCAAGACTGTCAAAGAACAACTTGTTTTCAGCAAACTGCATCTTTGCTTTTACAGTCCATTATGAAGCATAAAAACACTTTCGGGCTCGCTTGCAATGAAAGGCAGAAAGAGTTTTATTAGCGGAACTGCGCTCCATAAGAAAGACTGTCAGAGCACAGCTTGCTTTCAGCAGACTGCGTATTTGTTTATACTAACAATTGGAACACAGACAAACACTTTCTGGCTTGCTTGCAATGAGCACCAGAAAGACAGTTTTATTAACTGAACCGCACTCAGTATTCAAGACTGTCAAAGAACAACTTGTTTTCAGCAAACTGCATCTTTGCTTTTACAGTCCATTATGAAGCATAAAAACACTTTCGGGCTCGCTTGCAATGAAAGGCAGAAAGAGTTTTATTAGCTGAACTGCACTCCATAAGAAAGACTGTCAGAGAACAGCTTGCTTTCAGCAGACTGCGTATTTCTTTATACTAGCAATTGGAACACAGAAAAACACTTTCTGGCTTGCTTGCAATGAGCACCAGAAAGACAGTTTTATTAACTGAACCGCACTCAGTATTCAAGACTGTCAAAGAACAACTTGTTTTCAGCAAACTGCATCTTTGCTTTTACAATCCATTATGAAGCATAAAAACACTTTCGGGCTCGCTTGCAATGAAAGGCAGAAAGAGTTTTATTAGCGGAACTGCGCTCCATAAGAAAGACTGTCAGAGCACAGCTTGCTTTCAGCAGACTGCGTATTTGTATATACTAACAGGTAGAACACAGAAAAACACTTTCTGGTTTGTTTGCAATGAGCACCAGAAAGACAGTTTTATTAACTGAACCGCACTCAGTATTCAAGACTGTCAAAGAACAACTTGTTTTCAGCAAACTGCATCTTTGCTTTTACAACCCATTATGAAGCATAAAAACACTTTCGGGCTCGCTTGCAATGAAAGGCAGAAAGAGTTTTATTAGCGGAACTGCGCTCCATAAGAAAGACTGTCAGAGCACAGCTTGCTTTCAGCAGACTGCATATTTGTTTATACTAACAAGTAGAACACAGAAAAACACTTTCTGGTTTGTTTGCAATGAGCACCAGAAAGACAGTTTTATTAACTGAACCGCACTCAGTATTCAAGACTGTCAAAGAACAACTTGTTTTCAGCAAACTGCATCTTTGCTTTTACAGTCCATTATGAAGCATAAAAACACTTTCGGGCTCGCTTGCAATGAAAGGCAGAAAGAGTTTTATTAGCTGAACTGCACTCCATAAGAAAGACTGTCAGAGAACAGCTTGCTTTCAGCAGACTGCGTATTTCTTTATACTAGCAATTGGAACACAGAAAAACACTTTCTGGCGTGTTTGCAATGAGCACCAGAAAGACAGTTTTATTAACTGAACCGCACTCAGTATTCAAGACTGTCACAGAACAACTTGTTTTCAGCAAACTGCATCTTTGCTTTTACAGTCCATTATGAAGCATAAAAACACTTTCGGGCTCGCTTGCAATGAAAGGCAGAAAGAGTTTTATTAGCGGAACTGCGCTCCATAAGAAAGACTGTCAGAGCACAGCTTGCTTTCAGCAGACTGCGTATTTGTTTATACTAACAATTGGAACACAGAAAAACACTTTCTGGCTTGCTTGCAATGAGCACCAGAAAGACAGTTTTATTAACTGAACCGCACTCAGTATTCAAGACTGTCAAAGAACAACTTGTTTTCAGCAAACTGCATCTTTGCTTTTACAGTCCATTATGAAGCATAAAAACACTTTCGGGCTCGCTTGCAATGAAAGGCAGAAAGAGTTTTATTAGCTGAACTGCACTCCATAAGAAAGACTGTCAGAGAACAGCTTGCTTTCAGCAGACTGCGTATTTCTTTATACTAGCAATTGGAACACAGAAAAACACTTTCTGGCTTGCTTGCAATGAGCACCAGAAAGACAGTTTTATTAACTGAACCGCACTCAGTATTCAAGACTGTCAAAGAACAACTTGTTTTCAGCAAACTGCATCTTTGCTTTTACAATCCATTATGAAGCATAAAAACACTTTCGGGCTCGCTTGCAATGAAAGGCAGAAAGAGTTTTATTAGCGGAACTGCGCTCCATAAGAAAGACTGTCAGAGCACAGCTTGCTTTCAGCAGACTGCGTATTTGTATATACTAACAAGTAGAACACAGAAAAACACTTTCTGGTTTGTTTGCAATGAGCACCAGAAAGACAGTTTTATTAACTGAACCGCACTCAGTATTCAAGACTGTCAAAGAACAACTTGTTTTCAGCAAACTGCATCTTTGCTTTTACAACCCATTATGAAGCATAAAAACACTTTCGGGCTCGCTTGCAATGAAAGGCAGAAAGAGTTTTATTAGCGGAACTGCGCTCCATAAGAAAGACTGTCAGAGCACAGCTTGCTTTCAGCAGACTGCATATTTGTTTATACTAACAAGTAGAACACAGAAAAACACTTTCTGGTTTGTTTGCAATGAGCACCAGAAAGACAGTTTTATTAACTGAACCGCACTCAGTATTCAAGACTGTCAAAGAACAACTTGTTTTCAGCAAACTGCATCTTTGCTTTTACAGTCCATTATGAAGCATAAAAACACTTTCGGGCTCGCTTGCAATGAAAGGCAGAAAGAGTTTTATTAGCTGAACTGCACTCCATAAGAAAGACTGTCAGAGAACAGCTTGCTTTCAGCAGACTGCGTATTTCTTTATACTAGCAATTGGAACACAGAAAAACACTTTCTGGCGTGTTTGCAATGAGCACCAGAAAGACAGTTTTATTAACTGAACCGCACTCAGTATTCAAGACTGTCACAGAACAACTTGTTTTCAGCAAACTGCATCTTTGCTTTTACAGTCCATTATGAAGCATAAAAACACTTTCGGGCTCGCTTGCAATGAAAGGCAGAAAGAGTTTTATTAGCTGAACTGCACTCCATAAGAAAGACTGTCAGAGAACAGCTTGCTTTCAGCAGACTGCGTATTTCTTTATACTAGCAATTGGAACACAGAAAAACACTTTCTGGCTTGCTTGCAATGAGCACCAGAAAGACAGTTTTATTAACTGAACCGAACTCAGTATTCAAGACTGTCAAAGAACAACTTGTTTTCAGCAAACTGCATCTTTGCTTTTACAACCCATTATGAAGCATAAAAACACTTTCGGGCTCGCTTGCAATGAAAGGCAGAAAGAGTTTTATTATGTTGCGCCTGCTGCTTTAAGCAGCGGCGCAATATATTGTTATCCGTAAGTCATATTATTATTATTATTCTTATTATTCCGCGTTTCCTTGTCCGTCTAACTAGTCCCGCAGCTTTCGAGCTATCGACTCCGTTCCACCTGGAAATCGTGCGTCCTATAGCGACGATGTGGGCTTGTATACAGCTTTCCGATACCCGCACTCGTTCGTCCGCTACACTCGTTTATCGCTCCGTTTTTCCCCAGACATTTCTATGGAATTAATTTTCAAAGTGCTCTAACTCGGTCATTTTTCAAGCTACGGACACGGGATTTCAGACGGTCGGACCCGGGCGTACCGGCTCCCATCACTTCCGTTTTCAGAATTTTTGCACTCATCCTTCCCTTTCTTTTCCTCCTTCAAAATCCCTCCATTCATTTCAATGGGAGGCTCTTAGAGTGGGGGTGATGTCATCCACTGTAGTTTCAGTGGCCAAAAGCCGTTTTTTCACTTTTCAGCCGAACAAATCGCCATAACTTCCTCATACTTTCACCTAGAAACTTCATTTAAATTTTAAAAGGTAGAGAAACTTGTCCTTTCTAAGACCTCTAAATTTGAACATTATTGAAAATACGGTTTTTGAGTTATGAATTTTTGTTCGGCACTAGGGAGGGTTTCGGCTCCCATAGGGTTCAATGTATTTTTGGAGCAGCTCAGAGTGCGGTTTCTAAAATTTTCTCCTGTTTTTAACTCGTCATAACATGCTCAATTCTCACTTAATCTGCAAATTTTTTATACCATATCGATCCCCAGACTCTCCTTGTCGCAACGGTATATACGGTTAAGTGATGTGGGGAAAACTTTCCGAGCTATAAGCATTTGTTCGGAGGGTGGGTACGCTCCCATAGGAACCCATTGAAATTATTTTTTTTCTTTTTCAATTTTCTGCCGAACATTTCACCATAACTTCCTTATACTTTCACCTACAGACTTCATTTAAATTTTAAATGATAGAGAAATGTCCCCTTTCTCACTCTTGTAAGTTTCAGATCGTTTGAGAATACCGTTCTTGAGTTATGAATTTTTGTTCCACACTTGGGAGGGTTTTCCTCCCATAGAGCTCAATGTATTTTAAGAGCGGGTCGGCACGCAGATTTTCAAAACTTTGCCTGTTTTTAACTCGTAATTACACCATCAAATCTCGCTCAAAGTGCAAAAATTTTTACACCATCTCGAGCACCAGACTCTCCTTGTCGCTACGGTATGCTTCGTTCATTTTTGGACCTGGAAAAGTTTTTGAGATATTTGAGGTTTTTTGGAAGGTGCGCCACCGGTCGAAATTCATTGAATCATGAGTCTGTCAGTTGTATTCTGTGAGCGTGCGTGTGAGAGAAACAGAGGGGGGAGGGGGAGGGGCAGAGTCAGAGACCGAGGGGGAGAGGTATGAAGGACATAGGCAGTGTCTAACACTTTAAAGGTCATTTTTAAGGGGGACGTCTTAATTATCCAGGGTTTCTTAAGGTGGAATTTTTTAAGAATACCTCATTCACAATATACTGGCTGTCTTTTCGACATTTTAAGCTTTATTTAAAGTGGTCATTTTTAAAGGTGGACGTGTCAATACAACTGTGGGTTTCTTAAGGTGGAATTTTTATTAAGGTGGTATTTAAAATGTATTGGCCATCTTTTTTTGCTTTTAAGACTCTTTTGGCCTGTGATGTGGACATTTCAATACAATTCTGGGTTTCTTAAGGTGGAATTGTTTTTAAAGGTGGAATTCAAAATGTATCGTTTTCCATTCACGGCCTACAGAGCTCCATAGAGTCCAATGTAAACTGCTGTGGGAGAATGCTCTCTTAACATCCCACTACCAACAGCTTAGCAGTAAACTCCTTCACCATAAGCGTCGCCTAGTGACCCACGCGGGTTTACCGTATCGAGGACCTCGCTTTAAGCGGGAAAGACGCGGATCAGGGGGCAGGGGTTTAGGCGGCGCAACATCTCGCGTTTCCTCCTGGTGTTACGTTTGCTGCCCTTCATTCTGAGGATCGTTCATTCTTGTCCGGTTAACTCCGCCCACAGTTTTCGAGATATAGACTCCGTTCAAAGTTTGTTTCGTAGAGCTTCCCTGTGGGATGCGGGCTTGTATACAGCTTTTGGAAAAGTTGCATAGTTTTTGCACAGTAAGCATTTGAAGTTTCATCTTTACTCCCATAGGAATGAATGGAAAAATGTCCATAAACTTTTGTCAAACTTTAAAACTGCTGTCACACGCTCAGTTTTCGAGCTAGAGACACCAGAACTCAAACGGGCAGACCCGAGGGTCCACGGTCCCACCACGTAAAATTATGAGCCAATAGCCCACCCGCTTCATGACCTTTGACCCCGTTTTCCTTTCACGGCCTACAGAGCTCCATAGAGTCCAATGTAAACTGCTGTGGGAGAGTGCTCTCTTAACATCCCACTACCAACAGCTTAGCAGTAAACTCCTTCACCATAAGCGTCGCCTAGTGACCCACGCGGGTTTACCGTATCGAGGACCTCGCTTTAAGCGGGAAAGACGCGGATCGGGGGGCAGGGGTTTAGGCGGCACAACATCTCGCGTTTCCTCCTGGAAATGCAGACCTCTAGTTATGTTGCGCCTGCTGCTTTAAGCAGCAGCGCGCAATATATTGTTCTTCTTAAGTCATATTATTATTATTATGTTGCGCCTGCTGCTTTAAGCAGCGGCGCAATATATTGTTATCCGTAAGTCATATTATTATTATTATTCTTATTATTCCGCGTTTCCTTGTCCGCCTAACTAGTCCCGCAGCTTTCGAGCTATCGACTCCGTTCCACCTGGAAATTGTGCATCCTATAGCGACGATGTGGGCTTGTATACAGCTTTCCGATACCCGCACTCGTTCGTCCGCTACACTCGTTTATCGCTCCGTTTTTCCCCAGTCATTTCTATGGAATTAATTTTCAAAGTGCTCTAACTCGGTCATTTTTCAAGCTACGGACACGGGATTTCAGATGGTCGGACCCGGGCGTACCGGCTCCCATCACTTCCGTTTTCGGAATTTTTGCACTCATCCTTCCCTTTCTTTTCCTCCTTCAAAATTCCTCCATTCATTTCAATGGGAGACCCTTAGAGTGGGGGTGATGTCATACACTCTAGGTTCACTGGCCAAAAGCCGTTTTTTCGCTTTTCAGCCGAACAAATCGCCATAACTTCCTTATAGTTTCACCTAGAAACTTCATTTAAATTTTAAATGGTAGAGAAACTTGTCCTTTCTAAGACCTCTATATTTGAACATTATTGAAAATACGGTTTTTGAGTTATGAATTTTTGTTCGGCACTAGGGACGGTTTCGGCTCCCATAGGGTTCAATGTATTTTTGGAGCAGCTCAGAGTGCGGTTTCTAAAATTTTCTCCTGTTTTTAACTCGTCATAACATGCTCAATTCTCACTTAATCTGCAAATTTTTTATACCATATCGATCCCCAGACTCTCCTTGTCGCAACGGTATATACGGTTAAGTGATGTGGGGAAAACTTTCCGAGCTATAAGCATTTGTTCGGAGGGTGGGTACGCTCCCATAGGAACCCATTGAAATTATTTTTTGTCTTTTTCAATTTTCTGCCGAACATTTCACCATAACTTCCTTATACTTTCACCTACAGACTTCATTTAAATTTTAAATGGTAGAGAAATGTCCCCTTTCTCACACTTGTAAGTTTCAGACCGTTTGAGAATACCGTTCTTGAGTTATGAATTTTTGTTTGACACTTGGGAGGGTTTTCCTCCCATAGAGCTCAATGTATTTTAAGAGCGGCTCGGCACGCAGATTTTCAAAACTTTGTCTGTTTTTAACTCGTAATTACACCATCAAATCTCGCTCAAAGTGCAAAAATTTTTACACCATCTCGAGCACCAGACTCTCCTTGTCGCTACGGTATGCTTCGTTCATTTTTGGACCTGGAAAAGTTTTTGAGATATTTGAGGTTTTTTGGAGGGTGCCCCACCGGTCGAAATTCATTGAATCGTGAGTCTGTCAGTTGTATTCTGTGAGCGTGCGTGTGAGAGACAGAGAGGGGGGAGGGGGAGGGGCAGAGGCACACACTGACGGGAAGAGGTGTGAGGGCCACAGAAATACACAGGCAGTCTGTAACACTTTAAAGGTCATTTTTAAGGGGGACGTCTTAATTATCCAGGGTTTCTTAAGGTGGAATTTTTTAAGAATACCTCATTCACAATATACTGGCTGCCTTTTTGACATTTTAAGCTTTATTTCAAGTGGTCATTTTTAAAGGTGGATGTCTCAATACAACTGTGGGTTTCTTAAGGTGGAATTTTTATTAAGGTGGTATTTAAAATGTATTGGCCATCTTTTTTGCTTTTAAGACTCTTTTGGCCTGTGATGTGGACATTTCAATACAATTCTGGGTTTCTTAAGGTGGAATTGTTTTTAAAGGTGGAATTCAAAATGTATCGTTTTCTATTCACGCCCTACTGAGCTCCATAGAGTCCAATGTAAACTGCTGTGGGAGAGTGCTCTCTTAACATCCCACTACCAACAGCTTAGCAGTCAACTCCTTCACCATAGTGTGGCCTAGTGACCCACGCGGGTTTTCCGTACCGAGGACCTCGCTTTAAGCGGTAAAGACGCGGATCGGGGGACGGGGGTTTAGGCGGCGCAACATCTCGCGTTTCCTCCTGGAAATGCAGACCTCTAGTGTTACGTTTGCTGCCCTTCATTCTGAGGATCTTCATTCCTTGTCCGGTTAACTCCGCCCACAGTTTTCGAGATATCGACTCCGTTCAAATTTTGCTTCGTAGAGCTGCCCTGTGGGATGCGGGCTTGTATACAGCTTTTGGAAAAGTTGCATAGTTTTTGCACAGGAAGCCTTTGAACTTTCATCTTTACTCCCATAGGAATGAATGGATAAATGTCCATAAACTTTTGTCAAACTTTCAAACTGCTGTCACACGCTCAGTTTTCGAGCTAGAGACACCAGAACTCAAACGGGCAGACCCGAGGGTCCAAGGTCCCACCACGTGAAATTATAGGCCGATAGCCCACCCGCTTCATGACCATTGACCCCGTTTTCCATTCACGGCCTACACAGCTCCATAGAGTCCAATGTAAACTGCTGTGGGAGAGTGCTCTCTTAACATCCCACTACCAACAGCTTAGCAGTAAACTCCTTCACCATAAGCGTCGCCTAGTGACCCACGCGGGTTTACCGTATCGAGGACCTCGCTTTAAGCGGGAAAGACGCGGATCGGGGGGCAGGGGTTTAGGCGGCGCAACATCTCGCGTTTCCTCCTGGAAATGCAGACCTCTAGTGTTACGTTTGCTGCCCTTCATTCTGAGGATCGTTCATTCTTGTCCGGTTAACTCCGCCCACAGTTTTCGAGATATCGACTCCGTTCAAAGTTTGTTTCGTAGAGCTTCCCTGTGGGATGCGGGCTTGTATACAGCTTTTGGAAAAGTTACATAGTTTTCGCACAGTAAGCGTTTGAAGTTTCACCTTTTGTCCCATAGGAATGAATGGAAAAATGTCCATAAACTTTTGTCAAACTTTCAAACTGCTGTCACACGGTCAGTTTTCGAGCTAGAGACACCAGAACTCAAACGGGCAGACCCGAGGGTCCACGGTCCCAGCACCTGAAACTATGGGCCGATAGCCCACCCGCTTCATGACCTTTGACCCCGTTTTCCATTCACGGCCTACAGAGCTCCATAGAATCCAATGTAAACTGCTGTGGAAGAGTGCTCTCTTAACATCCCACTACCAACAGCTTAGCAGTAAACTCCTTCACCATAGGCGTCGCCTAGTCACCCACGAGGGTTTCCGTACCGAGGACCTCGCTTTAAGCGGGAAAGACGCGGATCGGGGGACGGGGGTTTAGGCGGCGCAACATCTCGCGTTTCCTCCTGGAAATGCAGACCTCTAGTTATGTTGCGCAAGCTGCTTCAGCAGCGCGCAATATACTGTTCTTCTTAAGTCATATTATTATTATTATTATTATTCTTATTATTCCGCGTTTCCTTGTCCGCCTAACTAGTCCCGCAGCTTTCGAGCTATCGACTCCGTTCCACCTGGAAATCGTGCGTCCTATAGCGACGATGTGGGCTTGTATACAGCTTTCCGATACCCGCACTCGTTCGTCCGCTACACTCGTTTATCGCTCCGTTTTTCCCCAGTCATTTCTATGGAATTAATTTTCGAACTGCTCTAACTCGGTCAATTTTCAAGCTACGGACACGAGATTTCAGACGGTCGGACCCGGGCGCACCGTGACCCGTCACTTCCGTTTTTGGACCTCTCGCACTCATCCTTCTCTTTCTATTCCTCCTTGAATATCCCTCCATTCACTTGTATGGAAGACATTTAGAGTGGGTGACATCATAGACACTCTGGGTTCACTGGCCAAAACCGTTTTTTCACTTTTCAGCCGAACAATTCGCCATAACGTCCTCATACTTTCACCTAGAAACTTCATTTAAATTTTAAATGGTAGATAAACTTGTCCTTTCTAGCATCTGTAAATTTAAACATAATCGAAAATACTGTTTTTGAGTTATGAATTTTTGTTCGGCACTAGGGAGGGTTTTGGCTCCCATAGAGTTCAATGTATTTTTGGAGCGGCTCAGAGTGCGGTTTCTAAATTTTTCTCCTGTTTTTAACTCGTCATAACACGGTCAATTCTCGCTCAAACTGCTAATTTTTTATACCAGCTTCTTCCTTAGACTCTCCTTGTCGCAACGGTATATGCAGTTTAGCCATTTGGGATATCATTTCTGAGCTATAAGCATTTGTTCGGAGGGTGGGTACGCTCCCATAGGAATACATTGAAATGAATATGCCTGTCCTTTTTCGATATTCAACTTTTAGCCGAACATTTTGCCATAACTTCCTTATACTTTCACCTACAGACTTCATTTTACTTTCAAATGGTAGAGAAACTTCTCCTTTCTAAAATATGTAGATTTGAAATCATTTGAAGATACGGTTCTGGAGTTATGAAGATTTGTTTGGCAGTAGGACGTTTCGGCTCCCATAGAGCTCAATGTATTTTCAGAAAGCCAAATTTTCTCAAATTTGCCCTTTTTTAACTCATTTTTACACCATCAATTCTCGCTCAAACTGAAAATTTTTTTACACCATCTCGAGCGCCAGACTCTCCTTGTCGCTACGGTATGCTTCGTTCAATTTTGGTTGGGAAAAGTTTTCGAGCTACGGGTCATTTTTTGAAGGGTCCCCCCGGTCGAAATTCATTGAATCCTGAGTCTGTCAGTTGTGTTCTGTGAGCGTGCGTGTGAGAGAGACACAGAGGGGGGAGGGGGAGGGGCAGAGGCAGACACTGACGAGGAGAGGTGTGAGGGACACAGAAATACACAGGCAGTCTGTAACACTTTAAAGGTCATTTTTAAGGGGGACGTCTTAATTATCCAGGGTTTCTTAAGGTGGAATTTTTAAAGAATACCTCATTCACAATATACTGGCTGTCTTTTCGACATTTTAAGCTTTATTTAAAGTGGTCATTTTTAAAGGTGGACGTGTCAATACAACTGTGGGTTTCTTAAGGTGGAATTTTTATTAAGGTGGTATTTAAAATGTATTGGCCATCTTTTTTTGCTTTTAAGACTCTTTTGGCCTGTGATGTGGACATTTCAATACAATTCTGGGTTTCTTAAGGTGGAATTGTTTTTAAAGGTGGAATTCAAAATGTATCGTTTTCCATTCACGGCCTACAGAGCTCCATAGAGTCCAATGTAAACTGCTGTGGGAGAATGCTCTCTTAACATCCCACTACCAACAGCTTAGCAGTAAACTCCTTCACCATAAGCGTCGCCTTGTGACCCACGCGGGTTTACCGTATCGAGGACCTCGCTTTAAGCGGGAAAGACGCGGATCGGGGGGCAGGGGTTTAGGCGGCGCAACATCTCGCGTTTCCTCCTGGTGTTACGTTTGCTGCCCTTCATTCTGAGGATCGTTCATTCTTGTCCGGTTAACTCCGCCCACAGTTTTCGAGATATCGACTCCGTTCAAAGTTTGTTTCGTACAGCTTCCCTGTGGGATGCGGGCTTGTATACAGCTTTTGGAAAAGTTGCATAGTTTTCGCACAGTAACCATTTGAAGTTTCATCTTTACTCCCATAGGAATGAATGGAAAAATGTCCATAAACTTTTGTCAAACTTTCAAACTGCTGTCACACGCTCAGTTTTCGAGCTAGAGACACCAGAATTCAAACGGGCAGACCCGAGAGTCCAAGGTCCCACCACGTGAAATTATAGGCCTATAGCCCACCCGCTTCATGACCTTTGACCCCGTTTTCCATTCACGGTCTACACAGCTCCATAGAGTCCAATGTAAACTGCTGTGGGAGAGTGCTCTTTTTACATCCCACTACCGACAGCTTAGCAGTAAACTCCTTCACCATAAGCGTCGCCTAGTGACCCACGCGGGTTTACCGTATCGAGGACCTCGCTTTAAGCGGGAAAGACGCGGATCGGGGGGCAGGGGTTTAGGCGGCGCAACATCTCGCGTTTCCTCCTGGAAATGCAGACCTCTAGTGTTACGTTTGCTGCCCTTCATTCTGAGGATCGTTCATTCTTGTCCGGTTAACTCCGCCCACAGTTTTCGAGATATCGACTCCGTTCAAAGTTTCATTCGTAGAGCTTCCCTGTGGGATGCGGGCTTGTATACAGCTTTTGGAAAAGTTGCATAGTTTTCGCACAGTAAGCATTTGAAGTTTCGTGTTTTCTCCCATAGGAATGAATGGAAAAATGTCCATAAACTTTTGTCAAACTTTCAAACTGCTGTCACACGGTCAGTTTTCGAGCTAGACACACCAGAATTCAAACGGGCAGACCCGAGAGTCCACGGTCCCGCCACGTGAAATTATGGGCCGATAGCCCACCCGCTTCATGACCTTTGACCCCGTTTTCCATTCACGGCCTACAGAGCTCCATAGAGTCCAATGTAAACTGCTGTGGGAGAGTGCTCTCTTAACATCCCACTACCAACAGCTTAGCAGGTAACTCCTTCACCATAAGCGTCGCCTAGTGACCCACGCGGGTTTACCGTATCGAGGACCTCCCTTTAAGCGGGAAAGACGCGGATCGGGGGACGGGGGTTTAGGCGGCGCAACATCTCGCGTTTCCTCCTGGAAATGCAGACCTCTAGTTATGTTGCGCCTGCTTCTGTAAGCAGCGGCGCGATATATTGTTATCCGTAAGTCATATTATTATTATTATTATTATTCTTATTATTCCGCGTTTCCTTGTCCGCCTAACTAGTCCCGCAGCTTTCGAGCTATCGACTCCGTTCCACCTGGAAATCGTGCGTCCTATAGCGACGATGTGGGCTTGTATACAGCTTTCCGATACCCGCACTCGTTCGTCCGCTACACTCGTTTATCGCTCCGTTTTTCCCCAGTCATTTCTATGGAATTAATTTTCGAACTGCTCTAACTCGGTCAATTTTCAAGCTACGGACACGAGATTTCAGACGGTCGGACCCGGGCGCACCGTGACCCGTCACTTCCGTTTTCGGACCTCTCGCACTCATCCCTCTCTTTCTATTCCTCCTTGAATATCCCTCCATTCACTTGTATGGAAGACATTTAGAGTGGGTGACATCATAGACACTCTGGGTTCACTGGCCAAAACCATTTTTTCACTTTTCAGCCGAACAATTCACCATAACGTTCTCATACTTTCACCTAAAAACTTCATTTAAATTTTAAATGATAGAGAAACTTGTCCTTTCTAGCATCTGTAAATTTGAACGTAATCGATAATACGGTTTTTGAGTTATGAATTTTTGTTCGGCACTAGGGAGGGTTTTGGTTCCCATAGAGTTCAATGTATTTTTGGAGCGGCTCAGAGTGCGGTTTCTAAATTTTTCTCCTGTTTTTAACTCGTCATAACACGGTCAATTCTCGCTCAAACTGCTAATTTTTTATACCAGCTTCTTCCTTAGACTCTCCTTGTCGCAACGGTATATGCAGTTTAGCCATTTGGGATAACATTTCTGAGCTATAAGCATTTGTTCGGAGGGTGGGTACGCTCCCATAGGAATACATTGAAATGAATATGCCTGTCCTTTTTCGATATTCAACTTTTAGCCGAACATTTTGCCATAACTTCCTTATACTTTCACCTACAGACTTCATTTTACTTTCAAATGGTAGAGAAACTTCTCCTTTCTAAAATATGTAGATTTGAAATCATTTGAAGATACGGTTCTGGAGTTATGAAGATTTGTTTGGCAGTAGGACGTTTCGGCTCCCATAGAGTTCAATGTATTTTCAGAAAGCCAAATTTTCTCAAATTTGCCCTTTTTTAACTCATTTTTACACCATCAATTCTCGCTCAAACTGAAAAAATTTTTACACCATCTCGAGCGCCAGACTCTCCTTGTCGCTACGGTATGCTTCGTTCAATTTTGGTTGGGAAAAGTTTTCGAGCTACGGGTCATTTTTTGAAGGGTCCCCCCGGTCGAAATTCATTGAATCCTGAGTCTGTCAGTTGTATTCTGTGAGCGTGCGTGTGAGAGACAGAGAGGGGGGAGGGGGAGGGGCAGAGGCAGACACTGACCGGGAGAGGTGTGAGGGCCACAGAAATACACAGGCAGTCTGTAACACTTTAAAGGTCATTTTTAAGGGGGACGTCTTAATTATCCAGGGTTTCTTAAGGTGGAATTTTTAAAGAATACCTCATTCACAATATACTGGCTGTCTTTTCGACATTTTAAGCTTTATTTCAAGTGGTCATTTTTAAAGGTGGACGTGTCAATACAACTGTGTGTTTCTTAAGGTGGAATTTTTATTAAGGTGGTATTTAAAATGTATTGGCCATCTTTTTTTGCTTTTAAGACTCTTTTGGCCTGTGATGTGGACATTTCAATACAATTCTGGGTTTCTTAAGGTGGAATTGTTTTTAAAGGTGGAATTCAAAATGTATCGTTTTCTATTCACACCCTACAGAGCTCCATAGCGTCCAATGTAAACTGCTGTGGGAGAGTGCTCTCTTAACATCCCACTACCGACAGCTTAGCAGTAAACTCCTTCACCATAAGCGTCGCCTAGTGACCCACGCGGGTTTACCGTATCGAGGGCCTCGCTTTAAGCGGGAAAGACGCGGATCGGGGGGCGGGGGTTTAGGCGGCGCAACATCTCGCGTTTCCTCCTGGAAATGCAGACCTCTAGTGTTACGTTTGCTGCCCTTCATTCTGAGGATCTTCATTCCTTGTCCGGTTAACTCCGCCCACAGTTTTCGAGATATCGACTCCGTTCAAAGTTTGTTTCGTAGAGCTTACCTGTGGGATGCGGGCTTGTATACAGCTTTTGGAAAAGTTGCATAGTTTTTGCACAGTAAGCATTTGAAGTTTCATCTTTACTCCCATAGGAATGAATGGGAAAATGTCCATAAACTTTTGTCAAACATTCAAACTGCTGTCACACGCTCAGTTTTCGAGCTAGAGACACCAGAATTCAAACGGGCAGACCCGAGAGTCCAAGGTCCCACCACGTGAAACTATAGGCCGATAGCCCACCCGCTTCATGACCTTTGACCCCGTTTTCCATTCACGGCCTACACAGCTCCATAGAGTCCAATGTAAACTGCTGTGGGAGAGTGCTCTCTTAACATCCCACTACCGACAGCTTAGCAGTAAACTCCTTCACCATAAGCGTCGCCTAGTGACCCACGCGGGTTTACCGTATCGAGGACCTCGCTTTAAGCGGGAAAGACGCGGATCGGGGGGCGGGGGTTTAGGCGGCGCAACATCTCGCGTTTCCTCCTGGAAATGCAGACCTCTAGTGTTACGTTTGCTGCCCTTCATTCTGAGGATCGTTCGTTCTTGTCCGGTTAACTCCGCCCACAGTTTTCGAGATATCGACTCCGTTCAAAGTTTGTTTCGTAGAGCTGCCCTGTGGGATGCGGGCTTGTATACAGCTTTTGGAAAAGTTACATAGTTTTCGCACAGTAAGCATTTTAACTTTCATCTTTACTCCCATAGGAATGAATGGAAAAATGTCCATAAACTTTTGTCAAATATTAAAACTGCTGTCACACGGTCAGTTTTCGAGCTACAGACACCAGAATTCAAATGGGCACACCCGAGAGTCCACGGTCCCACCACGTGAATTTATGGGCCGATAGCCCACCCGCTTCATGACCTTTGACCCCGTTTTCCTTTCACGGCCTACAGAGCTCCATAGAGTCCAATGTAAACTGCTGTGGGAGAGTGCTCTCTTAACATCCCACTACCGACAGCTTAGCAGTAAACTCCTTCACCATAAGCGTCGCCTAGTGACCCACGCGGGTTTACCGTATCGAGGACCTCGCTTTAAGCGGGAAAGACGCGGATCGGGGGACGGGGGTTTAGGCGGCGCAACATCTCGCGTTTCCTCCTGGAAATGCAGACCTCTAGTGTTACGTTTGCTGCCCTTCATTCTGAGGATCGTTCATTCTTGTCCGGTTAACTCCGCCCACAGTTTTCGAGATATCGACTCCGTTCAAAGTTTCATTCGTAGAGCTTCCCTGTGGGATGCGGGCTTGTATACAGCTTTTGGAAAAGTTACATAGTTTTTGCACAGTAAGCATTTGAAGTTTCATATTTTCTCCCATAGGAATGAATGGAAAAATGTCCATAAACTTTTCTCAAACTTTCAAACTGCTGTCACACGGTCAGTTTTCGAGCTAGAGACACCAGAACTCAAACGGGCAGACCCGAGGGTCCACGGTCCCACCACGTAAAATTATGGGCCGATAGCCCACCCGCTTCATGACCTTTGACCCCGTTTTCCATTCACGGCCTACAGAGCTCCATAGAGTCCAATGTAAACTGCTGTGGGACAGTGCTCTATTAACATCCCACTACCGACAGCTTAGCAGTAAACTCCTTCACCATAAGCGTCGCCTAGTGACCCACGCGGGTTTACCGTATCGAGGACCTCGCTTTAAGCGGGAAAGACGCGGATCGGGGGGCGGGGGTTTAGGCGGCGCAACATCTCGCGTTTCCTCCTGGAAATGCAGACCTCTAGTGTTACGTTTGCTGCCCTTCATTCTGAGGATCGTTCGTTCTTGTCCGGTTAACTCCGCCCACAGTTTTCGAGATATCGACTCCGTTCAAAGTTTCATTCGTAGAGCTTCCCTGTGGGATGCGGGCTTGTATACAGCTTTTGGAAAAGTTGCATAGTTTTCGCACAGTAACCATTTGAAGTTTCATCTTTACTCCCATAGGAATGAATGGAAAAATGTCCATAAACTTTTGTCAAACTTTCAAAGTGCTGTCACACGGTCAGTTTTCGAGCTACAGACACCAGAATTCAAACGGGTAGACCCGAGGGTCCACGGTCCCACCACGTGAAATTATGGGCCGATAGCCCGCCCGCTTCATGACCTTTGACCCCGTTTTCCTTTCACGGCCTACACAGCTCCATAGAGTCCAATGTAAACTGCTGTGGGAGAGTGCTCTCTTAACATCCCACTACCGACAGCTTAGCAGTAAACTCCTTCACCATAAGCGTCGCCTAGTGACCCACGCGGGTTTACCGTGTCGAGGACCTCACTTTAAGCGGGAAAGACGCGGATCGGGGGGCAGGGGTTTAGGCGGCGCAACATCTCGCGTTTCCTCCTGGAAATGCAGACCTCTAGTGTTACGTTTGCTGCCCTTCATTCTGAGGATCGTTCGTTCTTGTCCGGTTAACTCCGCCCACAGTTTTCGAGATATCGACTCCGTTCAAAGTTTGTTTCGTAGAGCTGCCCTGTGGGATGCGGGCTTGTATACAGCTTTTGGAAAAGTTGCATAGTTTTCGCACAGTAAGCATTTGAACTTTCATCTTTACTCCCATAGGAATGAATGGAAAAATGTCCATAAACTTTTGTCAAACTTTCAAACTGCTGTCACACGCTCAGTTTTCGAGCTAGAGACACCAGAACTCAAACGGGCAGACCCGAGGGTCCACGGTCCCACCACGTAAAATTATGGGCCGATAGCCCACCCGCTTCATGACCTTTGACCCCGTTTTCCTTTCACGGCCTACAGAGCTCCATAGAGTCCAATGTAAACTGCTGTGGGAGAGTGCTCTCTTAACATCCCACTACCGACAGCTTAGCAGTAAACTCCTTCACCATAAGCGTCGCCTAGTGACCCACGCGGGTTTACCGTATCGAGGGCCTCGCTTTAAGCGGAAAAGACGCGGATCGGGGGGCAGGGGTTTAGGCGGCGCAACATCTCGCGTTTCCTCCTGGAAATGCAGACCTCTAGTGTTACGTTTGCTGCCCTTCATTCTGAGGATCGTTCATTCTTGTCCGGTTAACTCCGCCCACAGTTTTCGAGATATCGACTCCGTTCAAAGTTTCATTCGTAGAGCTTCCCTGTGGGATGCGGGCTTGTAACAGCTTTTGGAAAAGTTGCATAGTTTTCGCACAGTAAGCATTTGAACTTTCATCTTTTCTCCTATAGGAATGAATGGAAAAATGTCCATAAACTTTTGTCAAACTTTCAAACTGCTGTCACACGCTCAGTTTTCGAGCTAGAGACACCAGAACTCAAACGGGCAGACCCGAGAGTCCAAGGTCCCACCACGTGAAATTATGGGCCGATAGCCCACCCGCTTCATGACCTTTGACCCCGTTTTCCATTCACGGCCTACACAGCTCCACATAGTCCAATGTAAACTGCTGTGGGACAGTGCTCTCTTAACATCCCACTACCAACAGCTTAGCAGTAAACTCCTTCACCATAAGCGTCGCCTAGTGACCCACGCGGGTTTACCGTGTCGAGGACCTCGCTTTAAGCGGGAAAGACGCGGATCGGGGGGCAGGGGTTTAGGCGGCGCAACATCTCGCGTTTCCTCCTGGAAATGCAGACCTCTAGTGTTACGTTTGCTGCCCTTCATTCTGAGGATCGTTCATTCTTGTCCGGTTAACTCCGCCCACAGTTTTCGAGATATCGACTCCGTTCAAAGTTTCATTCGTAGAGCTTCCCTGTGGGATGCGGGCTTGTATACAGCTTTTGGAACAGTTGCATAGTTTTCGCACAGTAAGCATTTGAAGTTTCATCTTTTCTCCCATAGGAATGAATGGAAAAATGTCCATAAACTTTTGTCAAACTTTCAAACTGCTGTCACACGCTCAGTTTTCGAGCTAGAGACACCAGAACTCAAACGGGCAGACCCGAGAGTCCAAGGTCCCACCACGTGAAATTATGGGCCGATAGCCCACCCGCTTCATGACCTTTGACCCCGTTTTCCATTCACGGCCTACACAGCTCCACATAGTCCAATGTAAACTGCTGTGGGACAGTGCTCTCTTAACATCCCACTACCAACAGCTTAGCAGTAAACTCCTTCACCATAAGCGTCGCCTAGTGACCCACGCGGGTTTACCGTGTCGAGGACCTCGCTTTAAGCGGGAAAGACGCGGATCGGGGGGCAGGGGTTTAGGCGGCGCAACATCTGGCGTTTCCTCCTGGAAATGCAGACCTCTAGTGTTACG
Organism: Hoplias malabaricus; assembly: GCF_029633855.1. Lineage (NCBI taxonomy): Eukaryota > Metazoa > Chordata > Actinopteri > Characiformes > Erythrinidae > Hoplias > Hoplias malabaricus. The sequence continues at coordinate 32,976,130 of NC_089819.1, read as the reverse complement.
TTTGCTGCCCTTCATTCTGAGGATCGTTCATTCTTGTCCGGTTAACTCCGCCAACAGTTTTCGAGATATCGACTCCGTTCAAAGTTTGTTTCGTAGAGCTTCCCTGTGGGATGCGGGCTTGTATACAGCTTTTGGAAAAGTTACATAGTTTTTGCACAGTAAGCATTTGAAGTTTCATCTTTACTCTCATAGGAATGAATGGAAAAATGTCCATAAACTTTTGTCAAACTTTCAAACTGCTGTCACACGCTCAGTTTTCGAGCTACAGACACCAGAATTCAAACGGGCAGACCCGAGAGTCCACGGTCCCGCCACGTGAAATTATAGGCCGATACCCCGCCCGCTTCATGACCTTTGACCCCGTTTTCCATTCACAGCCTACAGAGCTCCATAGAGTCCAATGTAAACTGCTGTGGGAGAGTGCTCTCTTAACATCCCACTACCAACAGCTTAGCAGTAAACTCCTTCACCATAAGCGTCGCCTAGTGACCCACGCGGGTTTACCGTGTCGAGGACCTCGCTTTAAGCGGGAAAGACGCGGATCGGGGGGCAGGGGTTTAGGCGGCGCAACATCTCGCGTTTCCTCCTGGAAATGCAGACCTCTAGTGTTACGTTTGCTGCCCTTCATTCTGAGGATCGTTCATTCTTGTCCGGTTAACTCCGCCCACAGTTTTCGAGATATCGACTCCGTTCAAAGTTTCATTCGTAGAGCTTCCCTGTGGGATGCGGGCTTGTATACAGCTTTTGGAACAGTTGCATAGTTTTCGCACAGTAAGCATTTGAAGTTTCATCTTTTCTCCCATAGGAATGAATGGAAAAATGTCCATAAACTTTTGTCAAACTTTCAAACTGCTGTCACACGCTCAGTTTTCGAGCTAGAGACACCAGAACTCAAACGGGCAGACCCAAGAGTCCAAGGTCCCACCACGTGAAATTATGGGCCGATAGCCCACCCGCTTCATGACCTTTGACCCCGTTTTCCATTCACGGCCTACACAGCTCCACATAGTCCAATGTAAACTGCTGTGGGACAGTGCTCTCTTAACATCCCACTACCAACAGCTTAGCAGTAAACTCCTTCACCATAAGCGTCGCCTAGTGACCCACGCGGGTTTACCGTGTCGAGGACCTCGCTTTAAGCGGGAAAGACGCGGATCGGGGGGCAGGGGTTTAGGCGGCGCAACATCTGGCGTTTCCTCCTGGAAATGCAGACCTCTAGTGTTACGTTTGCTGCCCTTCATTCTGAGGATCGTTCATTCTTGTCCGGTTAACTCCGCCAACAGTTTTCGAGATATCGACTCCGTTCAAAGTTTGTTTCGTAGAGCTTCCCTGTGGGATGCGGGCTTGTATACAGCTTTTGGAAAAGTTACATAGTTTTTGCACAGTAAGCATTTGAAGTTTCATCTTTACTCTCATAGGAATGAATGGAAAAATATCCATAAACTTTTGTCAAACTTTCAAACTGCTGTCACACGCTCAGTTTTCGAGCTACAGACACCAGAATTCAAACGGGCAGACCCGAGAGTCCACGGTCCCGCCACGTGAAATTATAGGCCGATACCCCGCCCGCTTCATGACCTTTGACCCCGTTTTCCATTCACAGCCTACAGAGCTCCATAGAGTCCAATGTAAACTGCTGTGGGAGAGTGCTCTCTTAACATCCCACTACCAACAGCTTAGCAGTAAACTCCTTCACCATAAGCGTCGCCTAGTGACCCACGCGGGTTTACCGTATCGAGGACCTCGCTTTAAGCGGGAAAGACGCGGATCGGGGGACGGGGGTTTCGGCGGCGCAACATCTCGCGTTTCCTCCTGGAAATGCAGACCTCTAGTGTTACGTTTGCTGCCCTTCATTCTGAGGATCGTTCGTTCTTGTCCGGTTAACTCCGCCCACAGTTTTCGAGATATCGACTCCGTTCAAAGTTTGTTTCGTAGAGCTGCCCTGTGGGATGCGGGCTTGTATACAGCTTTTGGAAAAGTTGCATAGTTTTCGCACAGGAAGCATTTGAAGTTTCATCTTTACTCCCATAGGAATGAATGGAAAAATGTCCATAAACTTTTGTCAAACATTCAAACTGCTATCACACGGTCAATTTTCGAGCTAGAGACACCAGAATTCAAACGGGCAGACCCGAGAGTCCACGGTCCCACCACGTGAATTTATGGGCCGATAGCCCACCCGCTTCATGACCTTTGACCCCGTTTTCCTTTCACGGCCTAGAGAGCTCCATAGAGTCCAATGTAAACTGCTGTGGGAGAGTGCTCTCTTAACATCCCACTACCGACAGCTTAGCAGTAAACTCCTTCACCATAAGCGTCGCCTAGTGACCCACTCGGGTTTACCGTATCGAGGACCTCGCTTTAAGCGGGAAAGACGCGGATCGGGGGGCGGGGGTTTAGGCGGCGCAACATCTCGCGTTTCCTCCTGGAAATGCAGACCTCTAGTGTTACGTTTGCTGCCCTTCATTCTGAGGATCGTTCATTCTTGTCCGGTTAACTCCGCCCACAGTTTTCGAGATATAGACTCCGTTCAAAGTTTGTCTCGTAGAGCTTCCCTGTGGGATGCGGGCTTGTATACAGCTTTTGGAAAAGTTACATAGTTTTCGCACAGTAAGCATTTGAAGTTTCATCTTAACTCCCATAGGAATGAATGGAAAAATGTCCATAAACTTTTGTCAAACTTTAAAACTGCTGTCACACGGTCAGTTTTCGAGCTAGAGACACCAGAACTCAAACGGGCAGACCCGAGGGTCCACGGTCCCACCACGTAAAATTATGCGCCGATAGCCCACCCGCTTCATGACCTTTGACCCCGTTTTCCATTCACGGCCTACAGAGCTCCATAGAGTCCAATGTAAACTGCTGTGGGAGAGTGCTCTCTTAACATCCCACTACCGACGGCTTAGCAGTAAACTCCTTCACCATAAGCGTCGCCTAGTGACCCACGCGGGTTTACCGTACCGAGGACCTCGCTTTAAGCGGGAAAGACGCGGATCGGGGGACGGGGGTTTAGGCGGCGCAACATCTCGCGTTTCCTCCTGGAAATGCAGACCTCTAGTGTTACGTTTGCTGCCCTTCATTCTGAGGATCGTTCATTCTTGTCCGGTTAACTCCGCCCACAGTTTTCGAGATATCGACTCCGTTCAAAGTTTGTTTCGTAGAGCTGCCCTGTGGGATGCGGGCTTGTATACAGCTTTTGGAAAAGTTGCATAGTTTTTGCACAGGAAGCCTTTGAACTTTCATCTTTACTCCCATAGGAATGAATGGAAAAATGTCCATAAACTTTTGTCAAACTTTCAAACTGCTGTCACACGCTCAGTTTTCGAGCTAGAGACACCAGAACTCAAACGGGCAGACCCGAGGGTCCAAGGTCCCACCACGTAAAATTATAGGCCGATAGCCCACCCGCTTCATGACCTTTGACCCCGTTTTCCATTCACGGCCTACACAGCTCCACATAGTCCAATGTAAACTGCTGTGGGACAGTGCTCTCTTAACATCCCACTACCAACAGCTTAGCAGTAAACTCCTTCACCATAAGCGTCGCCTAGTGTTACGTTTGCTGCCCTTCATTCTGAGGATCGTTCATTCTTGTCCGGTTAACTCCGCCCACAGTTTTCGAGATATCGACTCCGTTCAAAGTTTCATTCGTAGAGCTGCCCTGTGGGATGCGGGCTTGTATACAGCTTTTGGAAAAGTTACATAGTTTTCGCACAGTAAGCATTTGAAGTTTCATCTTTACTCCCATAGGAATGAATGGAAAAATGTCCATAAACTTTTGTCAAACTTTCAAACTGCTGTCACACGGTCAGTTTTCGAGCTAGAGACACCAGAACTCAAACGGGCAGACCCGAGAGTCCACGGTCCCACCACGTGAAACTATAGGCCGATAGCCCACCCGCTTCATGACCTTTGACCCCGTTTTCCATTCACGGCCTACACAGCTCCATAGAGTCCAATGTAAACTGCTGTGGGACAGTGCTCTCTTTACATCCCACTACCAACAGCTTAGCAGTAAACTCCTTCACCATAAGCGTCGCCTAGTGACCCACACGGGTTTACCGTATCGAGGACCTCGCTTTAAGCGGGAAAGACGCGGATCGGGGGGCGGGGGTTTAGGCGGCGCAACATCTCGCGTTTCCTCCTGGAAATGCAGACCTCTAGTTATGTTGCGCCTGCTGCTGTAAGCAGCGGCGCGATATATTGTTATCCGTAAGTCATATTATTATTATTATTATTATTATTATTATTCCGCGTTTCCTTGTCCGCCTAACTAGTCCCGCAGCTTTCGAGCTATCGACTCCGTTCCACCTGGAAATCGTGCGTCCTATAGTGACGATGTGGGCTTGTATACAGCTTTCCGATACCCGCACTCGTTCGTCCGCTACACTCGTTTATCGCTCCGTTTTTCCCCAGTCATTTCTATGGAATTAATTTTCGAACTGCTCTAACTCGGTCAATTTTGAAGCTACGGACACGAGATTTCAGACGGTCGGACCCGGGCGCACCGTGACCCGTCACTTCCGTTTTCGGACCTCTCGCACTCATCCCTCTCTTTCTATTCCTCCTTGAATATCCCTCCATTCACTTGTATGGAAGACATTTAGAGTGGGTGACATCATAGACACTCTGGGTTCACTGGCCAAAACCATTTTTTCACTTTTCAGCCGAACAATTCACCATAACGTTCTCATACTTTCACCTAAAAACTTCATTTAAATTTTAAATGATAGAGAAACTTGTCCTTTCTAGCATCTGTAAATTTGAACGTAATCGATAATACGGTTTTTGAGTTATGAATTTTTGTTCGGCACTAGGGAGGGTTTTGGCTCCCATAGAGTTCAATGTATTTTTGGAGCGGCTCAGAGTGCGGTTTCTAAATTTTTCTCCTGTTTTAACTCGTCATAACACGGTCAATTCTCGCTCAAACTGCTAATTTTTTATACCAGCTTCTTCCTTAGACTCTCCTTGTCGCAACGGTATATGCAGTTTAGCCATTTGGGATAACATTTCTGAGCTATAAGCATTTGTTCGGAGGGTGGGTACGCTCCCATAGGAATACATTGAAATGAATATGCCTGTCCTTTTTCGATATTCAACTTTTAGCCGAACATTTTGCCATAACTTCCTTATACTTTCACCTACAGACTTCATTTTACTTTCAAATGGTAGAGAAACTTCTCCTTTCTAAAATATGTAGATTTGAAATCATTTGAAGATACGGTTCTGGAGTTATGAAGATTTGTTTGGCAGTAGGACGTTTCGGCTCCCATAGAGTTCAATGTATTTTCAGAAAGCCAAATTTTCTCAAATTTGCCCTTTTTTAACTCATTTTTACACCATCAATTCTCGCTCAAACTGAAAAAATTTTTACACCATCTCGAGCGCCAGACTCTCCTTGTCGCTACGGTATGCTTCGTTCAATTTTGGTTGGGAAAAGTTTTCGAGCTACGGGTCATTTTTTGAAGGGTCCCCCCGGTCGAAATTCATTGAATCCTGAGTCTGTCAGTTGTATTCTGTGAGCGTGCGTGTGAGAGACAGAGAGGGGGGAGGGGGAGGGGCAGAGGCAGACACTGACCGGGAGAGGTGTGAGGGCCACAGAAATACACAGGCAGTCTGTAACACTTTAAAGGTCATTTTTAAGGGGGACGTCTTAATTATCCAGGGTTTCTTAAGGTGGAATTTTTAAAGAATACCTCATTCACAATATACTGGCTGTCTTTTCGACATTTTAAGCTTTATTTCAAGTGGTCATTTTTAAAGGTGGACGTGTCAATACAACTGTGTGTTTCTTAAGGTGGAATTTTTATTAAGGTGGTATTTAAAATGTATTGGCCATCTTTTTTTGCTTTTAAGACTCTTTTGGCCTGTGATGTGGACATTTCAATACAATTCTGGGTTTCTTAAGGTGGAATTGTTTTTAAAGGTGGAATTCAAAATGTATCGTTTTCTATTCACACCCTACAGAGCTCCATAGCGTCCAATGTAAACTGCTGTGGGAGAGTGCTCTCTTAACATCCCACTACCGACAGCTTAGCAGTAAACTCCTTCACCATAAGCGTCGCCTAGTGACCCACGCGGGTTTACCGTATCGAGGGCCTCGCTTTAAGCGGGAAAGACGCGGATCGGGGGGCGGGGGTTTAGGCGGCGCAACATCTCGCGTTTCCTCCTGGAAATGCAGACCTCTAGTGTTACGTTTGCTGCCCTTCATTCTGAGGATCTTCATTCCTTGTCCGGTTAACTCCGCCCACAGTTTTCGAGATATCGACTCCGTTCAAAGTTTGTTTCGTAGAGCTTACCTGTGGGATGCGGGCTTGTATACAGCTTTTGGAAAAGTTGCATAGTTTTTGCACAGTAAGCATTTGAAGTTTCATCTTTACTCCCATAGGAATGAATGGGAAAATGTCCATAAACTTTTGTCAAACATTCAAACTGCTGTCACACGCTCAGTTTTCGAGCTAGAGACACCAGAATTCAAACGGGCAGACCCGAGAGTCCAAGGTCCCACCACGTGAAACTATAGGCCGATAGCCCACCCGCTTCATGACCTTTGACCCCGTTTTCCATTCACGGCCTACACAGCTCCATAGAGTCCAATGTAAACTGCTGTGGGAGAGTGCTCTCTTAACATCCCACTACCGACAGCTTAGCAGTAAACTGCTTCACCATAAGCGTCGCCTAGTGACCCACGCGGGTTTACCGTATCGAGGACCTCGCTTTAAGCGGGAAAGACGCGGATCGGGGGGCGGGGGTTTAGGCGGCGCAACATCTCGCGTTTCCTCCTGGAAATGCAGACCTCTAGTGTTACGTTTGCTGCCCTTCATTCTGAGGATCGTTCGTTCTTGTCCGGTTAACTCCGCCCACAGTTTTCGAGATATCGACTCCGTTCAAAGTTTGTTTCGTAGAGCTGCCCTGTGGGATGCGGGCTTGTATACAGCTTTTGGAAAAGTTACATAGTTTTCGCACAGTAAGCATTTTAACTTTCATCTTTACTCCCATAGGAATGAATGGAAAAATGTCCATAAACTTTTGTCAAACTTTAAAACTGCTGTCACACGGTCAGTTTTCGAGCTAGAGACACCAGAACTCAAACGGGCAGACCCAAGGGTCCACGGTCCCACCACGTGAAACTATAGGCCGATAGCCCACCCGCTTCATGACCTTTGACCCCGTTTTCCTTTCACGGCCTACAGAGTTCCATAGAGTCCAATGTAAACTGCTGTGGGAGAGTGCTCTCTTAACATCCCACTACCGACAGCTTAGCAGTAAACTCCTTCACCATAAGCGTCGCCTAGTGACCCACGCGGGTTTACCGTATCGAGGACCTCGCTTTAAGCGGGAAAGACGCGGATCGGGGGGCGGGGGTTTAGGCGGCGCAACATCTCGCGTTTCCTCCTGGAAATGCAGACCTCTAGTGTTACGTTTGCTGCCCTTCATTCTGAGGATCGTTCGTTCTTGTCCGGTTAACTCCGCCCACAGTTTTCGAGATATCGACTCCGTTCAAAGTTTCATTCGTAGAGCTTCCCTGTGGGATGCGGGCTTGTATACAGCTTTTGGAAAAGTTGCATAGTTTTCGCACAGTAACCATTTGAAGTTTCATCTTTACTCCCATAGGAATGAATGGAAAAATGTCCATAAACTTTTGTCAAACTTTCAAAGTGCTGTCACACGGTCAGTTTTCGAGCTACAGACACCAGAATTCAAACGGGTAGACCCGAGAGTCCACGGTCCCACCACGTGAAACTATAGGCCGATAGCCCACCCGCTTCATGACCTTTGACCCCGTTTTCCATTCACGGCCTACACAGCTCCATAGAGTCCAATGTAAACTGCTGTGGGACAGTGCTCTCTTTACATCCCACTACCAACAGCTTAGCAGTAAACTCCTTCACCATAAGCGTCGCCTAGTGACCCACACGGGTTTACCGTATCGAGGACCTCGCTTTAAGCGGGAAAGACGCGGATCGGGGGGCGGGGGTTTAGGCGGCGCAACATCTCGCGTTTCCTCCTGGAAATGCAGACCTCTAGTTATGTTGCGCCTGCTGCTGTAAGCAGCGGCGCGATATATTGTTATCCGTAAGTCATATTATTATTATTATTATTATTCTTATTATTCCGCGTTTCCTTGTCCGCCTAACTAGTCCCGCAGCTTTCGAGCTATCGACTCCGTTCCACCTGGAAATCGTGCGTCCTATAGTGACGATGTGGGCTTGTATACAGCTTTCCGATACCCGCACTCGTTCGTCCGCTACACTCGTTTATCGCTCCGTTTTTCCCCAGTCATTTCTATGGAATTAATTTTCGAACTGCTCTAACTCGGTCAATTTTGAAGCTACGGACACGAGATTTCAGACGGTCGGACCCGGGCGCACCGTGACCCGTCACTTCCGTTTTCGGACCTCTCGCACTCATCCCTCTCTTTCTATTCCTCCTTGAATATCCCTCCATTCACTTGTATGGAAGACATTTAGAGTGGGTGACATCATAGACACTCTGGGTTCACTGGCCAAAACCATTTTTTCACTTTTCAGCCGAACAATTCACCATAACGTTCTCATACTTTCACCTAAAAACTTCATTTAAATTTTAAATGATAGAGAAACTTGTCCTTTCTAGCATCTGTAAATTTGAACGTAATCGATAATACGGTTTTTGAGTTATGAATTTTTGTTCGGCACTAGGGAGGGTTTTGGCTCCCATAGAGTTCAATGTATTTTTGGAGCGGCTCAGAGTGCGGTTTCTAAATTTTTCTCCTGTTTTTAACTCGTCATAACACGGTCAATTCTCGCTCAAACTGCTAATTTTTTATACCAGCTTCTTCCTTAGACTCTCCTTGTCGCAACGGTATATGCAGTTTAGCCATTTGGGATAACATTTCTGAGCTATAAGCATTTGTTCGGAGGGTGGGTACGCTCCCATAGGAATACATTGAAATGAATATGCCTGTCCTTTTTCGATATTCAACTTTTAGCCGAACATTTTGCCATAACTTCCTTATACTTTCACCTACAGACTTCATTTTACTTTCAAATGGTAGAGAAACTTCTCCTTTCTAAAATATGTAGATTTGAAATCATTTGAAGATACGGTTCTGGAGTTATGAAGATTTGTTTGGCAGTAGGACGTTTCGGCTCCCATAGAGTTCAATGTATTTTCAGAAAGCCAAATTTTCTCAAATTTGCCCTTTTTTAACTCATTTTTACACCATCAATTCTCGCTCAAACTGAAAAAATTTTTACACCATCTCGAGCGCCAGACTCTCCTTGTCGCTACGGTATGCTTCGTTCAATTTTGGTTGGGAAAAGTTTTCGAGCTACGGGTCATTTTTTGAAGGGTCCCCCCGGTCGAAATTCATTGAATCCTGAGTCTGTCAGTTGTATTCTGTGAGCGTGCGTGTGAGAGACAGAGAGGGGGGAGGGGGAGGGGCAGAGGCAGACACTGACCGGGAGAGGTGTGAGGGCCACAGAAATACACAGGCAGTCTGTAACACTTTAAAGGTCATTTTTAAGGGGGACGTCTTAATTATCCAGGGTTTCTTAAGGTGGAATTTTTAAAGAATACCTCATTCACAATATACTGGCTGTCTTTTCGACATTTTAAGCTTTATTTCAAGTGGTCATTTTTAAAGGTGGACGTGTCAATACAACTGTGTGTTTCTTAAGGTGGAATTTTTATTAAGGTGGTATTTAAAATGTATTGGCCATCTTTTTTTGCTTTTAAGACTCTTTTGGCCTGTGATGTGGACATTTCAATACAATTCTGGGTTTCTTAAGGTGGAATTGTTTTTAAAGGTGGAATTCAAAATGTATCGTTTTCTATTCACACCCTACAGAGCTCCATAGCGTCCAATGTAAACTGCTGTGGGAGAGTGCTCTCTTAACATCCCACTACCGACAGCTTAGCAGTAAACTCCTTCACCATAAGCGTCGCCTAGTGACCCACGCGGGTTTACCGTATCGAGGGCCTCGCTTTAAGCGGGAAAGACGCGGATCGGGGGGCGGGGGTTTAGGCGGCGCAACATCTCGCGTTTCCTCCTGGAAATGCAGACCTCTAGTGTTACGTTTGCTGCCCTTCATTCTGAGGATCTTCATTCCTTGTCCGGTTAACTCCGCCCACAGTTTTCGAGATATCGACTCCGTTCAAAGTTTGTTTCGTAGAGCTTACCTGTGGGATGCGGGCTTGTATACAGCTTTTGGAAAAGTTGCATAGTTTTTGCACAGTAAGCATTTGAAGTTTCATCTTTACTCCCATAGGAATGAATGGGAAAATGTCCATAAACTTTTGTCAAACATTCAAACTGCTGTCACACGCTCAGTTTTCGAGCTAGAGACACCAGAATTCAAACGGGCAGACCCGAGAGTCCAAGGTCCCACCACGTGAAACTATAGGCCGATAGCCCACCCGCTTCATGACCTTTGACCCCGTTTTCCATTCACGGCCTACACAGCTCCATAGAGTCCAATGTAAACTGCTGTGGGAGAGTGCTCTCTTAACATCCCACTACCGACAGCTTAGCAGTAAACTGCTTCACCATAAGCGTCGCCTAGTGACCCACGCGGGTTTACCGTATCGAGGACCTCGCTTTAAGCGGGAAAGACGCGGATCGGGGGGCGGGGGTTTAGGCGGCGCAACATCTCGCGTTTCCTCCTGGAAATGCAGACCTCTAGTGTTACGTTTGCTGCCCTTCATTCTGAGGATCGTTCGTTCTTGTCCGGTTAACTCCGCCCACAGTTTTCGAGATATCGACTCCGTTCAAAGTTTGTTTCGTAGAGCTGCCCTGTGGGATGCGGGCTTGTATACAGCTTTTGGAAAAGTTACATAGTTTTCGCACAGTAAGCATTTTAACTTTCATCTTTACTCCCATAGGAATGAATGGAAAAATGTCCATAAACTTTTGTCAAACTTTAAAACTGCTGTCACACGGTCAGTTTTCGAGCTAGAGACACCAGAACTCAAACGGGCAGACCCAAGGGTCCACGGTCCCACCACGTGAAACTATAGGCCGATAGCCCACCCGCTTCATGACCTTTGACCCCGTTTTCCTTTCACGGCCTACAGAGTTCCATAGAGTCCAATGTAAACTGCTGTGGGAGAGTGCTCTCTTAACATCCCACTACCGACAGCTTAGCAGTAAACTCCTTCACCATAAGCGTCGCCTAGTGACCCACGCGGGTTTACCGTATCGAGGACCTCGCTTTAAGCGGGAAAGACGCGGATCGGGGGGCGGGGGTTTAGGCGGCGCAACATCTCGCGTTTCCTCCTGGAAATGCAGACCTCTAGTGTTACGTTTGCTGCCCTTCATTCTGAGGATCGTTCGTTCTTGTCCGGTTAACTCCGCCCACAGTTTTCGAGATATCGACTCCGTTCAAAGTTTCATTCGTAGAGCTTCCCTGTGGGATGCGGGCTTGTATACAGCTTTTGGAAAAGTTGCATAGTTTTCGCACAGTAACCATTTGAAGTTTCATCTTTACTCCCATAGGAATGAATGGAAAAATGTCCATAAACTTTTGTCAAACTTTCAAAGTGCTGTCACACGGTCAGTTTTCGAGCTACAGACACCAGAATTCAAACGGGTAGACCCGAGGGTCCACGGTCCCACCACATGAAATTATGGGCCGATAGCCCGCCCGCTTCATGACCTTTGACCCCGTTTTCCTTTCACGGCCTACACAGCTCCATAGAGTCCAATGTAAACTGCTGTGGGAGAGTGCTCTCTTAACATCCCACTACCGACAGCTTAGCAGTAAACTCCTTCACCATAAGCGTCGCCTAGTGACCCACGCGGGTTTACCGTGTCGAGGACCTCACTTTAAGCGGGAAAGACGCGGATCGGGGGGCAGGGGTTTAGGCGGCGCAACATCTCGCGTTTCCTCCTGGAAATGCAGACCTCTAGTGTTACGTTTGCTGCCCTTCATTCTGAGGATCGTTCGTTCTTGTCCGGTTAACTCCGCCCACAGTTTTCGAGATATCGACTCCGTTCAAAGTTTGTTTCGTAGAGCTGCCCTGTGGGATGCGGGCTTGTATACAGCTTTTGGAAAAGTTGCATAGTTTTCGCACAGTAAGCATTTGAACTTTCATCTTTACTCCCATAGGAATGAATGGAAAAATGTCCATAAACTTTTGTCAAACTTTCAAACTGCTGTCACACGCTCAGTTTTCGAGCTAGAGACACCAGAACTCAAACGGGCAGACCCGAGGGTCCACGGTCTCACCACGTAAAATTATGGGCCGATAGCCCACCCGCTTCATGACCTTTGACCCCGTTTTCCTTTCACGGCCTACAGAGCTCCATAGAGTCCAATGTAAACTGCTGTGGGAGAGTGCTCTCTTAACATCCCACTACCGACAGCTTAGCAGTAAACTCCTTCACCATAAGCGTCGCCTAGTGACCCACGCGGGTTTACCGTATCGAGGGCCTCGCTTTAAGCGGAAAAGACGCGGATCGGGGGGCAGGGGTTTAGGCGGCGCAACATCTCGCGTTTCCTCCTGGAAATGCAGACCTCTAGTTATGTTGCGCCTGCTGCTGTAAGCAGCGGCGCGATATATTGTTATCCGTAAGTCATATTATTATTATTATTATTATTCTTATTATTCCGCGTTTCCTTGTCCGCCTAACTAGTCCCGCAGCTTTCGAGCTATCGACTCCGTTCCACCTGGAAATCGTGCGTCCTATAGCGACGATGTGGGCTTGTATACAGCTTTCCGATACCCGCACTCGTTCGTCCGCTACACTCGTTTATCGCTCCGTTTTTCCCCAGTCATTTCTATGGAATTAATTTTCGAACTGCTCTAACTCGGTCAATTTTGAAGCTACGGACACGAGATTTCAGACGGTCGGACCCGGGCGCACCGTGACCCGTCACTTCCGTTTTCGGACCTCTCGCACTCATCCCTCTCTTTCTATTCCTCCTTGAATATCCCTCCATTCACTTGTATGGAAGACATTTAGAGTGGGTGACATCATAGACACTCTGGGTTCACTGGCCAAAACCATTTTTTCACTTTTCAGCCGAACAATTCACCATAACGTTCTCATACTTTCACCTAAAAACTTCATTTAAATTTTAAATGATAGAGAAACTTGTCCTTTCTAGCATCTGTAAATTTGAACGTAATCGATAATACGGTTTTTGAGTTATGAATTTTTGTTCGGCACTAGGGAGGGTTTTGGCTCCCATAGAGTTCAATGTATTTTTGGAGCGGCTCAGAGTGCGGTTTCTAAATTTTTCTCCTGTTTTTAACTCGTCATAACACGGTCAATTCTCGCTCAAACTGCTAATTTTTTATACCAGCTTCTTCCTTAGACTCTCCTTGTCGCAACGGTATATGCAGTTTAGCCATTTGGGATAACATTTCTGAGCTATAAGCATTTGTTCGGAGGGTGGGTACGCTCCCATAGGAATACATTGAAATGAATATGCCTGTCCTTTTTCGATATTCAACTTTTAGCCGAACATTTTGCCATAACTTCCTTATACTTTCACCTACAGACTTCATTTTACTTTCAAATGGTAGAGAAACTTCTCCTTTCTAAAATATGTAGATTTGAAATCATTTGAAGATACGGTTCTGGAGTTATGAAGATTTGTTTGGCAGTAGGACGTTTCGGCTCCCATAGAGTTCAATGTATTTTCAGAAAGCCAAATTTTCTCAAATTTGCCCTTTTTTAACTCATTTTTACACCATCAATTCTCGCTCAAACTGAAAAAATTTTTACACCATCTCGAGCGCCAGACTCTCCTTGTCGCTACGGTATGCTTCGTTCAATTTTGGTTGGGAAAAGTTTTCGAGCTACGGGTCATTTTTTGAAGGGTCCCCCCGGTCGAAATTCATTGAATCCTGAGTCTGTCAGTTGTATTCTGTGAGCGTGCGTGTGAGAGACAGAGAGGGGGGAGGGGGAGGGGCAGAGGCAGACACTGACCGGGAGAGGTGTGAGGGCCACAGAAATACACAGGCAGTCTGTAACACTTTAAAGGTCATTTTTAAGGGGGACGTCTTAATTATCCAGGGTTTCTTAAGGTGGAATTTTTAAAGAATACCTCATTCACAATATACTGGCTGTCTTTTCGACATTTTAAGCTTTATTTCAAGTGGTCATTTTTAAAGGTGGACGTGTCAATACAACTGTGTGTTTCTTAAGGTGGAATTTTTATTAAGGTGGTATTTAAAATGTATTGGCCATCTTTTTTTGCTTTTAAGACTCTTTTGGCCTGTGATGTGGACATTTCAATACAATTCTGGGTTTCTTAAGGTGGAATTGTTTTTAAAGGTGGAATTCAAAATGTATCGTTTTCTATTCACACCCTACAGAGCTCCATAGCGTCCAATGTAAACTGCTGTGGGAGAGTGCTCTCTTAACATCCCACTACCGACAGCTTAGCAGTAAACTCCTTCACCATAAGCGTCGCCTAGTGACCCACGCGGGTTTACCGTATCGAGGGCCTCGCTTTAAGCGGGAAAGACGCGGATCGGGGGGCGGGGGTTTAGGCGGCGCAACATCTCGCGTTTCCTCCTGGAAATGCAGACCTCTAGTGTTACGTTTGCTGCCCTTCATTCTGAGGATCTTCATTCCTTGTCCGGTTAACTCCGCCCACAGTTTTCGAGATATCGACTCCGTTCAAAGTTTGTTTCGTAGAGCTTACCTGTGGGATGCGGGCTTGTATACAGCTTTTGGAAAAGTTGCATAGTTTTTGCACAGTAAGCATTTGAAGTTTCATCTTTACTCCCATAGGAATGAATGGGAAAATGTCCATAAACTTTTGTCAAACATTCAAACTGCTGTCACACGCTCAGTTTTCGAGCTAGAGACACCAGAATTCAAACGGGCAGACCCGAGAGTCCAAGGTCCCACCACGTGAAACTATAGGCCGATAGCCCACCCGCTTCATGACCTTTGACCCCGTTTTCCATTCACGGCCTACACAGCTCCATAGAGTCCAATGTAAACTGCTGTGGGAGAGTGCTCTCTTAACATCCCACTACCGACAGCTTAGCAGTAAACTCCTTCACCATAAGCGTCGCCTAGTGACCCACGCGGGTTTACCGTATCGAGGACCTCGCTTTAAGCGGGAAAGACGCGGATCGGGGGGCGGGGGTTTAGGCGGCGCAACATCTCGCGTTTCCTCCTGGAAATGCAGACCTCTAGTGTTACGTTTGCTGCCCTTCATTCTGAGGATCGTTCGTTCTTGTCCGGTTAACTCCGCCCACAGTTTTCGAGATATCGACTCCGTTCAAAGTTTGTTTCGTAGAGCTGCCCTGTGGGATGCGGGCTTGTATACAGCTTTTGGAAAAGTTACATAGTTTTCGCACAGTAAGCATTTTAACTTTCATCTTTACTCCCATAGGAATGAATGGAAAAATGTCCATAAACTTTTGTCAAATATTACAACTGCTGTCACACGGTCAGTTTTCGAGCTACAGACACCAGAATTCAAATGGGCACACCCGAGAGTCCACGGTCCCACCACGTGAATTTATGGGCCGATAGCCCACCCGCTTCATGACCTTTGACCCCGTTTTCCTTTCACGGCCTACAGAGCTCCATAGAGTCCAATGTAAACTGCTGTGGGAGAGTGCTCTCTTAACATCCCACTACCGACAGCTTAGCAGTAAACTCCTTCACCATAAGCGTCGCCTAGTGACCCACGCGGGTTTACCGTATCGAGGACCTCGCTTTAAGCGGGAAAGACGCGGATCGGGGGACGGGGGTTTAGGCGGCGCAACATCTCGCGTTTCCTCCTGGAAATGCAGACCTCTAGTTATGTTGCGCCTGCTGCTGTAAGCAGCGGCGCGATATATTGTTATCCGTAAGTCATATTATTATTATTATTATTATTCTTATTATTCCGCGTTTCCTTGTCCGCCTAACTAGTCCCGCAGCTTTCGAGCTATCGACTCCGTTCCACCTGGAAATCGTGCGTCCTATAGCGACGATGTGGGCTTGTATACAGCTTTCCGATACCCGCACTCGTTCGTCCGCTACACTCGTTTATCGCTCCGTTTTTCCCCAGTCATTTCTATGGAATTAATTTTCGAACTGCTCTAACTCGGTCAATTTTCAAGCTACGGACACGAGATTTCAGACGGTCGGACCCGGGCGCACCGTGACCCGTCACTTCCGTTTTCGGACCTCTCGCACTCATCCCTCTCTTTCTATTCCTCCTTGAATATCCCTCCATTCACTTGTATGGAAGACATTTAGAGTGGGTGACATCATAGACACTCTGGGTTCACTGGCCAAAACCATTTTTTCACTTTTCAGCCGAACAATTCACCATAACGTTCTCACACTTTCACCTAAAAACTTCATTTAAATTTTAAATGATAGAGAAACTTGTCCTTTCTAGCATCTGTAAATTTGAACGTAATCGATAATACGGTTTTTGAGTTATGAATTTTTGTTCGGCACTAGGGAGGGTTTTGGCTCCCATAGAGTTCAATGTATTTTTGGAGCGGCTCAGAGTGCGGTTTCTAAATTTTTCTCCTGTTTTTAACTCGTCATAACACGGTCAATTCTCGCTCAAACTGCTAATTTTTTATACCAGCTTCTTCCTTAGACTCTCCTTGTCGCAACGGTATATGCAGTTTAGCCATTTGGGATAACATTTCTGAGCTATAAGCATTTGTTCGGAGGGTGGGTACGCTCCCATAGGAATACATTGAAATGAATATGCCTGTCCTTTTTCGATATTCAACTTTTAGCCGAACATTTTGCCATAACTTCCTTATACTTTCACCTACAGACTTCATTTTACTTTCAAATGGTAGAGAAACTTCTCCTTTCTAAAATATGTAGATTTGAAATCATTTGAAGATACGGTTCTGGAGTTATGAAGATTTGTTTGGCAGTAGGACGTTTCGGCTCCCATAGAGTTCAATGTATTTTCAGAAAGCCAAATTTTCTCAAATTTGCCCTTTTTTAACTCATTTTTACACCATCAATTCTCGCTCAAACTGAAAAAATTTTTACACCATCTCGAGCGCCAGACTCTCCTTGTCGCTACGGTATGCTTCGTTCAATTTTGGTTGGGAAAAGTTTTCGAGCTACGGGTCATTTTTTGAAGGGTCCCCCCGGTCGAAATTCATTGAATCCTGAGTCTGTCAGTTGTATTCTGTGAGCGTGCGTGTGAGAGACAGAGAGGGGGGAGTGGGAGGGGCAGAGGCAGACACTGACCGGGAGAGGTGTGAGGGCCACAGAAATACACAGGCAGTCTGTAACACTTTAAAGGTCATTTTTAAGGGGGACGTCTTAATTATCCAGGGTTTCTTAAGGTGGAATTTTTAAAGAATACCTCATTCACAATATACTGGCTGTCTTTTCGACATTTTAAGCTTTATTTCAAGTGGTCATTTTTAAAGGTGGACGTGTCAATACAACTGTGTGTTTCTTAAGGTGGAATTTTTATTAAGGTGGTATTTAAAATGTATTGGCCATCTTTTTTTGCTTTTAAGACTCTTTTGGCCTGTGATGTGGACATTTCAATACAATTCTGGGTTTCTTAAGGTGGAATTGTTTTTAAAGGTGGAATTCAAAATGTATCGTTTTCTATTCACACCCTACAGAGCTCCATAGCGTCCAATGTAAACTGCTGTGGGAGAGTGCTCTCTTAACATCCCACTACCGACAGCTTAGCAGTAAACTCCTTCACCATAAGCGTCGCCTAGTGACCCACGCGGGTTTACCGTATCGAGGGCCTCGCTTTAAGCGGGAAAGACGCGGATCGGGGGGCGGGGGTTTAGGCGGCGCAACATCTCGCGTTTCCTCCTGGAAATGCAGACCTCTAGTGTTACGTTTGCTGCCCTTCATTCTGAGGATCTTCATTCCTTGTCCGGTTAACTCCGCCCACAGTTTTCGAGATATCGACTCCGTTCAAAGTTTGTTTCGTAGAGCTTACCTGTGGGATGCGGGCTTGTATACAGCTTTTGGAAAAGTTGCATAGTTTTTGCACAGTAAGCATTTGAAGTTTCATCTTTACTCCCATAGGAATGAATGGGAAAATGTCCATAAACTTTTGTCAAACATTCAAACTGCTGTCACACGCTCAGTTTTCGAGCTAGAGACACCAGAATTCAAACGGGCAGACCCGAGAGTCCAAGGTCCCACCACGTGAAACTATAGGCCGATAGCCCACCCGCTTCATGACCTTTGACCCCGTTTTCCATTCACGGCCTACACAGCTCCATAGAGTCCAATGTAAACTGCTGTGGGAGAGTGCTCTCTTAACATCCCACTACCGACAGCTTAGCAGTAAACTCCTTCACCATAAGCGTCGCCTAGTGACCCACGCGGGTTTACCGTATCGAGGACCTCGCTTTAAGCGGGAAAGACGCGGATCGGGGGGCGGGGGTTTAGGCGGCGCAACATCTCGCGTTTCCTCCTGGAAATGCAGACCTCTAGTGTTACGTTTGCTGCCCTTCATTCTGAGGATCGTTCGTTCTTGTCCGGTTAACTCCGCCCACAGTTTTCGAGATATCGACTCCGTTCAAAGTTTGTTTCGTAGAGCTGCCCTGTGGGATGCGGGCTTGTATACAGCTTTTGGAAAAGTTACATAGTTTTCGCACAGTAAGCATTTTAACTTTCATCTTTACTCCCATAGGAATGAATGGAAAAATGTCCATAAACTTTTGTCAAATATTAAAACTGCTGTCACACGGTCAGTTTTCGAGCTACAGACACCAGAATTCAAATGGGCACACCCGAGAGTCCACGGTCCCACCACGTGAATTTATGGGCCGATAGCCCACCCGCTTCATGACCTTTGACCCCGTTTTCCTTTCACGGCCTACAGAGCTCCATAGAGTCCAATGTAAACTGCTGTGGGAGAGTGCTCTCTTAACATCCCACTACCGACAGCTTAGCAGTAAACTCCTTCACCATAAGCGTCGCCTAGTGACCCACGCGGGTTTACCGTATCGAGGACCTCGCTTTAAGCGGGAAAGACGCGGATCGGGGGACGGGGGTTTAGGCGGCGCAACATCTCGCGTTTCCTCCTGGAAATGCAGACCTCTAGTGTTACGTTTGCTGCCCTTCATTCTGAGGATCGTTCATTCTTGTCCGGTTAACTCCGCCCACAGTTTTCGAGATATCGACTCCGTTCAAAGTTTCATTCGTAGAGCTTCCCTGTGGGATGCGGGCTTGTATACAGCTTTTGGAAAAGTTACATAGTTTTTGCACAGTAAGCATTTGAAGTTTCATATTTTCTCCCATAGGAATGAATGGAAAAATGTCCATAAACTTTTCTCAAACTTTCAAACTGCTGTCACACGGTCAGTTTTCGAGCTAGAGACACCAGAACTCAAACGGGCAGACCCGAGGGTCCACGGTCCCACCACGTAAAATTATGGGCCGATAGCCCACCCGCTTCATGACCTTTGACCCCGTTTTCCATTCACGGCCTACAGAGCTCCATAGAGTCCAATGTAAACTGCTGTGGGACAGTGCTCTATTAACATCCCACTACCGACAGCTTAGCAGTAAACTCCTTCACCATAAGCGTCGCCTAGTGACCCACGCGGGTTTACCGTATCGAGGACCTCGCTTTAAGCGGGAAAGACGCGGATCGGGGGGCGGGGGTTTAGGCGGCGCAACATCTCGCGTTTCCTCCTGGAAATGCAGACCTCTAGTTATGTTGCGCCTGCTGCTTTAAGCAGCGGCGCAATATATTGTTATCCGTAAGTCATATTATTATTATTATTTTTATTATTATTTTTATTATTCCGCGTTTCCTTGTCCGCTTAACTAGTCCCGCAGCTTTCGAGCTATCGACTCCGTTCCACCTGGAAATCGTGCGTCCTATAGCGACGATGTGGGCTTGTATACAGCTTTCCGATACCCGCACTCGTTCGTCCGCTACACTCGTTTATCGCTCCGTTTTTCCCCAGTCATTTCTATGGAATTAATTTTCAAAGTGCTCTAACTCGGTCATTTTTCAAGCTACGGACACGGGATTTCAGACGGTCGGACCCGGGCGTACCGGCTCCCATCACTTCCGTTTTCAGATTTTTTGCACTCATCCTTCCCTTTCTATTCCTCCTTCAAAATCCCTCCATTCATTTCAATGGGAGGCTCTTACAGTGGGTGACGTCATACACTGTAGATTCCTTCTCAGAAAACGGGTTTTTCACTTTTCAGCCAAACAAATCACCATAACTTCCTCATACTTTCACCTAGAAACTTCATTTAAATTTTAAATGGTAGAGAAACTTGTCCTTTCTAAGACCTCTAAATTTGAACATTATTGAAAATACAGTATTTGAGTTATGAATTTTTGTTCAGCACTAGGGAGGGTTTCGGCTCCCGTAGGGTTCAATGTATTTTTGGAGCAGCTCAGAGTGCGGTTTCTAAAATTTTCTCCTGTTTTTAACTCGTCATAACATGCTCAATTCTCACTTAATCTGCAAATTTTTTATACCATATCGATCCCCAGACTCTCCTTGTCGCAACGGTATATACGGTTAAGTGATGTGGGGAAAACTTTCCGAGCTATAAGCATTTGTTCGGAGGGTGGGTACGCTCCCATAGGAACCCATTGAAATTTTTTTTTTTCTTTTTCAATTTTCTGCCGAACATTTCACCATAACTTCCTTATACTTTCACCTACAGACTTCATTTAAACTTTAAATGCTAGAGAAATTTCCCCTTTCTCACACTTGTAAGTTTCAGACCGTTTGAGAATACCGTTCTTGAGTTATGAATTTTTGTTTGACACATGGGAGGGTTTTCCTCCCATAGAGCTCAATGTATTTTAAGAGCGGGTCTGCACGCAAATTTTCAAAACTTTGCCTGTTTTTAACTCGTAATTACACCATCAAATCTCGCTCAAAGTGCAAAAATTTTTACACCATCTCGAGCACCAGACTCTCCTTGTCGCTACGGTATGCTTCGTTCAATTTTGGTTGGGAAAAGTTTTCGAGCTACGGGTGATTTTTTGGAGGGTGCTCCCCGGTCGAAATTCATTGAATCGTGAGTTTGTCAGTTGTATTCTGTGAGCGTGCGTGTGAGAGAGACACAGAGGGGGGAGGGGGAGGGGCAGAGGCAGACACTGACGGGGAGAGCTGTGAGGGCCACAGAAATACACAGGCAGTCTGTAACACTTTAAAGGTCATTTTTAAGGGGGACGTCTTAATTATCCAGGGTTTCTTAAGGTGGAATTTTTAAAAAAGACCTCATTCACAATATACTGGCTGTCTTTTCAACATTTTAAGACGCGGATCGGGGGACGGGGGTTTCGGCGGCGCAACATCTCGCGTTTCCTCCTGGAAATGCAGACCTCTAGTGTTACGTTTGCTGCCCTTCATTCTGAGGATCGTTCGTTCTTGTCCGGTTAACTCCGCCCACAGTTTTCGAGATATCGACTCCGTTCAAAGTTTCATTCGTAGAGCTTCCCTGTGGGATGCGGGCTTGTATACAGCTTTTGGAAAAGTTGCATAGTTTTAGCACAGTAAGCATTTGAAGTTTCATCTTTTGTCCCATAGGAATGAATGGAAATATGTCCATAAACTTTTGTCAAACTTTCAAACTGCTGTCACACGCTCAGTTTTCGAGCTAGAGACACCAGAATTCAAACGGGCAGACCCGAGAGTCCAAGGTCCCACCACGTGGAATTATAGGCCGATACCCCGCCCGCTTCATGACCTTTCACCCCGTTTTCCATTCACGGCCTACAGAGCTCCATAGAGTCCAATGTAAACTGCTGTGGGAGAGTGCTCTCTTAACATCCCACTACCGACAGCTTAGCAGTAAACTCCTTCACCATAAGCGTCGCCTAGTGACCCACGCGGGTTTACCGTATCGAGGACCTCGCTTTAAGCGGGAAAGACGCGGATCGGGGGGCAGGGGTTTAGGCGGCGCAACATCTCGCGTTTCCTCCTGGTGTTACGTTTGCTGCCCTTCATTCTGAGGATCGTTCATTCTTGTCCGGTTAACTCCGCCCACAGTTTTCGAGATATCGACTCCGTTCAAAGTTTCATTCGTAGAGCTTCCCTGTGGGATGCGGGCTTGTATACAGCTTTTGGAAAAGTTACATAGTTTTCGCACAGGAAGCATTTGAAGTTTCATCTTTACTCCCATAGGAATGAATGGAAAAATGTCCATAAACTTTTGTCAAACTTTAAAACTGCTGTCACACGGTCAGTTTTCGAGCTAGAGACACCAGAATTCAAACGGGCACACCCGAGAGTCCACGGTCCCACCACGTGAATTTATGGGCCGATAGCCCACCCGCTTCATGACCTTTGACCCCGTTTTCCTTTCACGGCCTACAGAGCTCCATAGAGTCCAATGTAAACTGCTGTGGGAGAGTGCTCTCTTAACATCCCACTACCGACAGCTTAGCAGTAAACTCCTTCACCATAAGCGTCGCCTAGTGACCCACGCGGGTTTACCGTATCGAGGACCTCGCTTTAAGCGGGAAAGACGCGGATCGGGGGGCGGGGGTTTAGGCGGCGCAACATCTCGCGTTTCCTCCTGGAAATGCAGACCTCTAGTGTTACGTTTGCTGCCCTTCATTCTGAGGATCGTTCATTCTTGTCCGGTTAACTCCGCCCACAGTTTTCGAGATATCGACTCCGTTCAAAGTTTCATTCGTAGAGCTTCCCTGTGGGATGCGGGCTTGTATACAGCTTTTGGAAAAGTTGCATAGTTTTCGCACAGTAAGCATTTGAAGTTTCGTGTTTTCTCCCATAGGAATGAATGGAAAAATGTCCATAAACTTTTGTCAAACTTTCAAACTGCTGTCACACGCTCAGTTTTCGAGCTAGAGACACCAGAATTCAAACGGGCAGACCCGAGAGTCCACGGTCCCACCACGTGAAATTATGGGCCGATAGCCCACCCGCTTCATGACCTTTGACCCCGTTTTCCATTCACGGCCTACAGAGCTCCATAGAGTCCAATGTAAACTGCTGTGGGAGAGTGCTCTCTTAACATCCCACTACCAACAGCTTAGCAGTAAACTCCTTCACCATAAGCGTCGCCTAGTGACCCACGCGGGTTTACCGTATCGAGGACCTCGCTTTAAGCGGGAAAGACGCGGATCGGGGGGCAGGGATTTAGGCGGCGCAACATCTCGCGTTTCCTCCTGGAAATGCAGACCTCTAGTGTTACGTTTGCTGCCCTTCATTCTGAGGATCGTTCATTCTTGTCCGGTTAACTCCGCCCACAGTTTTCGAGATATCGACTCCGTTCAAAGTTTCATTCGTAGAGCTGCCCTGTGGGATGCGGGCTTGTATACAGCTTTTGGAAAAGTTACATAGTTTTCGCACAGTAAGCATTTGAAGTTCCATCTTTACTCCCATAGGAATGAATGGAAAAATGTCCATAAACTTTTGTCAAACTTTCAAACTGCTGTCACACGCTCAGTTTTCGAGCTAGAGACACCAGAATTCAAACGGGCAGACCCGAGGGTCCACGGTCCCACCACGTAAAAGTATGGGCCGATAGCCCGCCCGCTTCATGACCTTTGACCCCGTTTTCCTTTCACGGCCTACAGAGCTCCATAGAGTCCAATGTAAACTGCTGTGGGAGACTGCTCTCTTAACATCCCACTACCAACAGCTTAGCAGTAAATTCCTTCACCATAAGCGTCGCCTAGTGACCCACACGGGTTTCCGTATCGAGGACCTCGCTTTAAGCGGGAAAGACGCGGATCGGGGGACGGGGGTTTAGGCGGCGCAACATCTCGCGTTTCCTCCTGGAAATGCAGACCTCTAGTGTTACGTTTGCTGCCCTTCATTCTGAGGATCGTTCATTCTTGTCCGGTTAACTCCGCCCACAGTTTTCGAGATATCGACTCCGTTCAAAGTTTGTTTCGTAGAGCTGCCCTGTGGGATGCGGGCTTGTATACAGCTTTTGGAAAAGTTGCATAGTTTTTGCACAGTAAGCATTTGAAGTTTCATATTTTCTCCCATAGGAATGAATGGAGAAATGTCCATAAACTTTTGTCAAACATTCAAACTGCTGTCACACGGTCAGTTTTCGAGCTAGAGACACCAGGACTCAAACGGGTAGACCCGAGGGTCCACGGTCCCACCACGTAAAATTATGGGCCGATAGCCCACCCGCTTCATGACCTTTGACCCCGTTTTCCTTTCACAGCCTACAGAGCTCCATAGAGTCCAATGTAAACTGCTGTGGGAGAGTGCTCTCTTAACATCCCACTACCGACAGCTTAGCAGTAAACTCCTTCACCATAAGCGTCGCCTAGTGACCCACGCGGGTTTACCGTATCGAGGACCTCGCTTTAAGCGAGAAAGACGCGGATCGGGGGGCAGGGGTTTCGGCGGCGCAACATCTCGTGTTTCCTCCTGGTGTTACGTTTGCTGCCCTTCATTCTGAGGATCGTTCATTCTTGTCCGGTTAACTCCGCCCACAGTTTTCGAGATATCGACTCCGTTCAAAGTTTGTTTCGTAGAGCTTCCCTGTGGGATGCGGGCTTGTATACAGCTTTTAGAAAAGTTACATAGTTTTCGCACAGGAAGCAATTGAAGTTTCATCTTTTCTCACATAGGAATGAATGGAAAAATGTCCATAAACTTTTGTCAAACATTCAAACTGCTGTCACACGGTCAGTTTTCGAGCTAGAGACACCAGAACTCAAACGGGCAGACCCGAGGGTCCACGGTCCCAGCACGTGAAACTATAGGCCGATAGCCCACCCGCTTCATGACCTTTGACCCCGTTTTCCATTCACGGCCTACAGAGCTCCATAGAGTCCAATGTAAACTGCTGTGGGAGAGTGCTCTCTTAACATCCCACTACCAACAGCTTAGCAGTAAACTCCTTCACCATAAGCGTCGCCTAGTGACCCACGCGGGTTTACCGTATCGAGGACCTCGCTTTAAGCGGGAAAGACGCGGATCGGGGGGCAGGGATTTAGGCGGCGCAACATCTCGCGTTTCCTCCTGGAAATGCAGACCTCTAGTGTTACGTTTGCTGCCCTTCATTCTGAGGATCGTTCATTCTTGTCCGGTTAACTCCGCCCACAGTTTTCCAGATATCGACTTCGTTCAAAGTTTGTTTCGTAGAGCTTCCCTGTGGGATGCGGGCTTGTATACAGCTTTTGGAAAAGTTACATAGTTTTCGCACAGTAAGCCTTTGAAGTTTCATCTTTTCTCCCATAGGAATGAATGGAAAAATGTCCATAAACTTTTGTCAAACTTTCAAACTGCTGTCACACGGTCAGTTTTGGAGCTAGAGACACCAGAACTCAAACGGGCAGACCCGAGGGTCCACGGTCCCCCCACCTGAAATTATAGGCCGATAGCCCACCCGCTTCATGACCTTTGACCCCGTTTTCCATTCACGGTCTACACAGCTCCATAGAGTCCAATGTAAACTGCTGTGGGAGAGTGCTCTCTTTACATCCCACTACCAACAGCTTAGCAGTAAACTCCTTCACCATAAGCGTCGCCTAGTGACCCACGCGGCTTTTCCGTACCGACGGCCTCTCTTTAAGCGGGAAAGACGCGGATCGGGGGACGGGGGTTTAGGAGGCGCAACATCTCGCGTTTCCTCCTGGAAATGCAGACCTCTAGTGTTACGTTTGCTGCCCTTAATTCTGAGGATCGTTCATTCTTGTCCGGTTAACTCCGCCCACAGTTTTCGAGATATCGACTCCGTTTCAAAGTTTGTTTCGTAGAGCTTCCCTGTGGGATGCGGGCTTGTATACAGATTTTGGAAAAGTTACATAGTTTTCGCACAGGAAGCATTTGAAGTTTCATCTTTACTCCCATAGGAATGAATGGAAAAATGTCCATAAACTTTTGTCAAACTTTAAAACTGCTGTCACACGGTCAGTTTTCGAGCTAGAGACACCAGAACTCAAACGGGCAGACCCAAGGGTCCACGGTCCCACCACGTGAAACTATAGGCCGATAGCCCACCCGCTTCATGACCTTTGACCCCGTTTTCCTTTCACGGCCTACAGAGTTCCATAGAGTCCAATGTAAACTGCTGTGGGAGAGTGCTCTCTTAACATCCCACTACCGACAGCTTAGCAGTAAACTCCTTCACCATAAGCGTCGCCTAGTGACCCACGCGGGTTTACCGTATCGAGGACCTCGCTTTAAGCGGGAAAGACGCGGATCGGGGGGCGGGGGTTTAGGCGGCGCAACATCTCGCGTTTCCTCCTGGAAATGCAGACCTCTAGTGTTACGTTTGCTGCCCTTCATTCTGAGGATCGTTCGTTCTTGTCCGGTTAACTCCGCCCACAGTTTTCGAGATATCGACTCCGTTCAAAGTTTCATTCGTAGAGCTTCCCTGTGGGATGCGGGCTTGTATACAGCTTTTGGAAAAGTTGCATAGTTTTCGCACAGTAACCATTTGAAGTTTCATCTTTACTCCCATAGGAATGAATGGAAAAATGTCCATAAACTTTTGTCAAACTTTCAAAGTGCTGTCACACGGTCAGTTTTCGAGCTACAGACACCAGAATTCAAACGGGTAGACCCGAGGGTCCACGGTCCCACCACATGAAATTATGGGCCGATAGCCCGCCCGCTTCATGACCTTTGACCCCGTTTTCCTTTCACGGCCTACACAGCTCCATAGAGTCCAATGTAAACTGCTGTGGGAGAGTGCTCTCTTAACATCCCACTACCGACAGCTTAGCAGTAAACTCCTTCACCATAAGCGTCGCCTAGTGACCCACGCGGGTTTACCGTGTCGAGGACCTCACTTTAAGCGGGAAAGACGCGGATCGGGGGGCAGGGGTTTAGGCGGCGCAACATCTCGCGTTTCCTCCTGGAAATGCAGACCTCTAGTGTTACGTTTGCTGCCCTTCATTCTGAGGATCGTTCGTTCTTGTCCGGTTAACTCCGCCCACAGTTTTCGAGATATCGACTCCGTTCAAAGTTTGTTTCGTAGAGCTGCCCTGTGGGATGCGGGCTTGTATACAGCTTTTGGAAAAGTTGCATAGTTTTCGCACAGTAAGCATTTGAACTTTCATCTTTACTCCCATAGGAATGAATGGAAAAATGTCCATAAACTTTTGTCAAACTTTCAAACTGCTGTCACACGCTCAGTTTTCGAGCTAGAGACACCAGAACTCAAACGGGCAGACCCGAGGGTCCACGGTCTCACCACGTAAAATTATGGGCCGATAGCCCACCCGCTTCATGACCTTTGACCCCGTTTTCCTTTCACGGCCTACAGAGCTCCATAGAGTCCAATGTAAACTGCTGTGGGAGAGTGCTCTCTTAACATCCCACTACCGACAGCTTAGCAGTAAACTCCTTCACCATAAGCGTCGCCTAGTGACCCACGCGGGTTTACCGTATCGAGGGCCTCGCTTTAAGCGGAAAAGACGCGGATCGGGGGGCAGGGGTTTAGGCGGCGCAACATCTCGCGTTTCCTCCTGGAAATGCAGACCTCTAGTTATGTTGCGCCTGCTGCTGTAAGCAGCGGCGCGATATATTGTTATCCGTAAGTCATATTATTATTATTATTATTATTCTTATTATTCCGCGTTTCCTTGTCCGCCTAACTAGTCCCGCAGCTTTCGAGCTATCGACTCCGTTCCACCTGGAAATCGTGCGTCCTATAGCGACGATGTGGGCTTGTATACAGCTTTCCGATACCCGCACTCGTTCGTCCGCTACACTCGTTTATCGCTCCGTTTTTCCCCAGTCATTTCTATGGAATTAATTTTCGAACTGCTCTAACTCGGTCAATTTTCAAGCTACGGACACGAGATTTCAGACGGTCGGACCCGGGCGCACCGTGACCCGTCACTTCCGTTTTCGGACCTCTCGCACTCATCCCTCTCTTTCTATTCCTCCTTGAATATCCCTCCATTCACTTGTATGGAAGACATTTAGAGTGGGTGACATCATAGACACTCTGGGTTCACTGGCCAAAACCATTTTTTCACTTTTCAGCCGAACAATTCACCATAACGTTCTCATACTTTCACCTAAAAACTTCATTTAAATTTTAAATGATAGAGAAACTTGTCCTTTCTAGCATCTGTAAATTTGAACGTAATCGATAATACGGTTTTTGAGTTATGAATTTTTGTTCGGCACTAGGAAGGGTTTTGGCTCCCATAGAGTTCAATGTATTTTTGGAGCGGCTCAGAGTGCGGTTTCTAAATTTTTCTCCTGTTTTTAACTCGTCATAACACGGTCAATTCTCGCTCAAACTGCTAATTTTTTATACCAGCTTCTTCCTTAGACTCTCCTTGTCGCAACGGTATATGCAGTTTAGCCATTTGGGATAACATTTCTGAGCTATAAGCATTTGTTCGGAGGGTGGGACGCTCCCATAGGAATACATTGAAATGAATATGCCTGTCCTTTTTCGATATTCAACTTTTAGCCGAACATTTTGCCATAACTTCCTTATACTTTCACCTACAGACTTCATTTTACTTTCAAATGGTAGAGAAACTTCTCCTTTCTAAAATATGTAGATTTGAAATCATTTGAAGATACGGTTCTGGAGTTATGAAGATTTGTTTGGCAGTAGGACGTTTCGGCTCCCATAGAGTTCAATGTATTTTCAGAAAGCCAAATTTTCTCAAATTTGCCCTTTTTTAACTCATTTTTACACCATCAATTCTCGCTCAAACTGAAAAATTTTTTACACCATCTCGAGCGCCAGACTCTCCTTGTCGCTACGGTATGCTTCGTTCAATTTTGGTTGGGAAAAGTTTTCGAGCTACGGGTCATTTTTTGAAGGGTCCCCCCGGTCGAAATTCATTGAATCCTGAGTCTGTCAGTTGTATTCTGTGAGCGTGCGTGTGAGAGACAGAGAGGGGGGAGGGGGAGGGGCAGAGGCAGACACTGACCGGGAGAGGTGTGAGGGCCACAGAAATACACAGGCAGTCTGTAACACTTTAAAGGTCATTTTTAAGGGGGACGTCTTAATTATCCAGGGTTTCTTAAGGTGGAATTTTTAAAGAATACCTCATTCACAATATACTGGCTGTCTTTTCGACATTTTAAGCTTTATTTCAAGTGGTCATTTTTAAAGGTGGACGTGTCAATACAACTGTGTGTTTCTTAAGGTGGAATTTTTATTAAGGTGGTATTTAAAATGTATTGGCCATCTTTTTTTGCTTTTAAGACTCTTTTGGCCTGTGATGTGGACATTTCAATACAATTCTGGGTTTCTTAAGGTGGAATTGTTTTTAAAGGTGGAATTCAAAATGTATCGTTTTCTATTCACACCCTACAGAGCTCCATAGCGTCCAATGTAAACTGCTGTGGGAGAGTGCTCTCTTAACATCCCACTACCGACAGCTTAGCAGTAAACTCCACCAACTTCACCATAAGCGTCGCCTAGTGACCCACGCGGGTTTACCGTATCGAGGGCCTCGCTTTAAGCGGGAAAGACGCGGATCGGGGGGCGGGGGTTTAGGCGGCGCAACATCTCGCGTTTCCTCCTGGAAATGCAGACCTCTAGTTATGTTGCGCCTGCTGCTTTAAGCAGCGGCGCAATATATTGTTATCCGTAAGTCATATTATTATTATTTTTATTATTATTTTTATTATTCCGCGTTTCCTTGTCCGCTTAACTAGTCCCGCAGCTTTCGAGCTATCGACTCCGTTCCACCTGGAAATCGTGCGTCCTATAGCGACGATGTGGGCTTGTATACAGCTTTCCGATACCCGCACTCGTTCGTCCGCTACACTCGTTTTTCGCTCTGTTTTTCCCCAGTCATTTCTATGGAATTAATTTTCAAAGTGCTCTAACTCGGTCATTTTTCAAGCTACGGACACGGGATTTCAGACGGTCGGACCCGGGCGTACCGGCTCCCATCACTTCCGTTTTCGGAATTTTTGCACTCATCCTTCCCTTTCTTTTCCTCCTTCAAAATCCCTCCATTCATTTCAATGGGAGGCTCTTAGAGTGGGGGTGATGTCATCCACTGTAGTTTCAGTGGCAAAAAGCCGTTTTTTCACTTTTCAGCCGAACAAATCGCCATAACTTCCTCATAGTTTCACCTAGAAACTTCATTTAAATTTTAAATGGTAGAGAAACTTGTCCTTTCTGAGACCTCTAAATTTGAACATTATTGAAAATACGGTTTTTGAGTTATGAATTTTTGTTCGGCACTAGGGACGGTTTCGGCTCCCATAGGGTTCAATGTATTTTTGGAGCAGCTCAGAGTGCGGTTTCTAAAATTTTCTCCTGTTTTTAACTCGTCATAACATGCTCAATTCTCACTTAATCTGCAAATGTTTTATACCATATCGATCCCCAGACTCTCCTTGTCGCAACGGTATATACGGTTAAGTGATGTGAGGAAAACTTTCCGAGCTATAAGCATTTGTTCGGAGGGTGGGTACGCTCCCATAGGAACCCATTGAAATTATTTTTTTTCTTTTTCAATTTTCTGCCGAACATTTCACCATAACTTCCTTATACTTTCACCTACAGACTTCATTTAAATTTTAAATGGTAGAGAAATTTCCCCTTTCTCAAACTTGTAAGTTTCAGACCGTTTGAGAATACCGTTCTTGAGTTATGAATTTTTGTTTGACACTTGGGAGGGTTTTCCTCCCATAGAGCTCAATGTATTTTAAGAGCGGGTCGGCACGCAGATTTTCAAAACTTTGCCTGTTTTTAACTCGTAATTACACCATCAAATCTCGCTCAAAGTGCAAAAATTTTTACACCATCTCGAGCACAAGACTCTCCTTGTCACTACGGTATGCTTTGTTCATTTTTGGTTGGGAAAAGTTTTCGAGCTACGGGTGATTTTTTGGAGGGTGCTCCCCGGTCGAAATTCATTGAATCATGAGTCTGTCAGTTGTATTCTGTGAGCATGCGTGTGAGAGAGACAGAGGGGGGAGGGGGAGGGGCAGAGGCAGAGACTGAGGGGAAGAGCTGTGAGGGCCACAGAAATACACAGGCAGTCTGTAACACTTTAAAGGTAATTTTTAAGGGGGACGTCTTAATTATCCAGGGTTTCTTAAGGTGGAATTTTTAAAGAATACCTCATTCACAATATACTGGCTGTCTTTTCGACATTTTAAGCTTTATTTAAAGTGGTCATTTTTAAAGGTGGACGTGTCAATACAACTGTGGGTTTCTTAAGGTGGAATTTTTATTAAGGTGGTATTTAAAATGTATTGGCCATCTTTTTTTGCTTTTAAGACTCTTTTGGCCTGTGATGTGGACATTTCAATACAATTCTGGGTTTCTTAAGGTGGAATTGTTTTTAAAGGTGGAATTCAAAATGTATCGTTTTCCATTCACGGCCTACAGAGCTCCATAGAGTCCAATGTAAACTGCTGTGGGAGAGTGCTCTCTTAACATCCCACTACCAACAGCTTAGCAGTAAACTCCTTCACCATAAGCGTCGCCTAGTGACCCACGCGGGTTTACCGTATCGAGGACCTCGCTTTAAGCGGGAAAGA
Source organism: Hoplias malabaricus (assembly GCF_029633855.1). Lineage (NCBI taxonomy): Eukaryota > Metazoa > Chordata > Actinopteri > Characiformes > Erythrinidae > Hoplias > Hoplias malabaricus. Next base: position 32,944,765 of record NC_089819.1, on the reverse strand, counting down.
CGCGGATCGGGGGGCAGGGGTTTAGGCGGCGCAACATCTCGCGTTTCCTCCTGGAAATGCAGACCTCTAGTGTTACGTTTGCTGCCCTTCATTCTGAGGATCGTTCATTCTTGTCCGGTTAACTCCGCCCACAGTTTTCGAGATATCGACTCCGTTCAAAGTTTCATTCGTAGAGCTTCCCTGTGGGATGCGGGCTTGTATACAGCTTTTGGAAAATTTGCATAGTTTTCGCACAGTAAGCATTTGAAGTTTCATCTTTTCTCCCATAGGAATGAATGGAAAAATGTCCATAAACTTTTGTCAAACTTTCAAACTGCTGTCACACGCTCAGTTTTCGAGCTAGAGACACCAGAACTCAAACGGGCAGACCCGAGAGTCCAAGGTCCCACCACGTGAAATTATGGGCCGATAGCCCACCCGCTTCATGACCTTTGACCCCGTTTTCCATTCACGGCCTACACAGCTCCACATAGTCCAATGTAAACTGCTGTGGGACAGTGCTCTCTTAACATCCCACTACCAACAGCTTAGCAGTAAACTCCTTCACCATAAGCGTCGCCTAGTGACCCACGCGGGTTTACCGTGTCGAGGACCTCGCTTTAAGCGGGAAAGACGCGGATCGGGGGGCAGGGGTTTAGGCGGCGCAACATCTCGCGTTTCCTCCTGGAAATGCAGACCTCTAGTGTTACGTTTGCTGCCCTTCATTCTGAGGATCGTTCATTCTTGTCCGGTTAACTCCGCCCACAGTTTTCGAGATATCGACTCCGTTCAAAGTTTGTTTCGTAGAGCTTCCCTGTGGGATGCAGGCTTGTATACAGCTTTTGGAAAAGTTACATAGTTTTCGCACAGGAAGCATTTTAAGTTTCATCTTTACTCCCATAGGAATGAATGGAAAAATGTCCATAAACTTTTGTCAAATTTTTAAACTGCTGTCACACGGTCAGTTTTCGAGCTAGACACACCAGAATTCAAACGGGCAGACCCGAGGGTCCACGGTCCCACCACGTGAAACTATAGGCCGATAGCCCACCCGCTTCATGACCTTTGACCCCGTTTTCCATTCACGGCCTACAGAGCTCCATAGAGTCCAATGTAAACTGCTGTGGGAGAGTGCTCTCTTAACATCCCACTACCGACGGCTTAGCAGTAAACTCCTTCACCATAAGCGTCGCCTAGTGACCCACGTGGGTTTACCGTATCGAGGACCTCGCTTTAAGCGGTAAAGACGCGGATCGGGGGGCAGGGGTTTAGGCGGCGCAACATCTCGCGTTTCCTCCTGGAAATGCAGACCTCTAGTGTTACGTTTGCTGCCCTTCATTCTGAGGATCGTTCATTCTTGTCCGGTTAACTCCGCCCACAGTTTTCGAGATATCGACTCCATTCAAAGTTTCATTCGTAGAGCTTCCCTGTGGGATGCGGGCTTGTATACAGCTTTTGGAAAAGTTGCATAGTTTTAGCACAGTAAGCATTTGAAGTTTCATCTTTTGTCCCATAGGAATGAATGGAAATATGTCCATAAACTTTTGTCAAACTTTCAAACTGCTGTCACACGCTCAGTTTTCGAGCTAGAGACACCAGAACTCAAACGGGCAGAACCGAGGGTCCACGGTCCCACCACGTAAAATTATGGGCCGATAACCCGCCCGCTTCATGACCTTTGACCCCGTTTTCCATTCACGGCCTACAGAGCTCCATAGAGTCCAATGTAAACTGCTGTGGGAGAGTGCTCTCTTAACATCCCACTACCGACAGCTTAGCAGTAAACTCCTTCACCATAAGCGTCGCCTAGTGACCCACGCGGGTTTACCGTATCGAGGACCTCGCTTTAAGCGGGAAAGACGCGGATCGGGGGGCGGGGGTTTAGGCGGCGCAACATCTCGCGTTTCCTCCTGGAAATGCAGACCTCTAGTGTTACGTTTGCTGCCCTTCATTCTGAGGATCGTTCGTTCTTGTCCGGTTAACTCCGCCCACAGTTTTCGAGATATCGACTCCGTTCAAAGTTTCATTCGTAGAGCTTCCCTGTGGGATGCGGGCTTGTATACAGCTTTTGGAAAAGTTGCATAGTTTTAGCACAGTAAGCATTTGAAGTGTCATCTTTTGTCCCATAGGAATGAATGGAAATATGTCCATAAACTTTTGTCAAACTTTCAAACTGCTGTCACACGCTCAGTTTTCGAGCTAGAGACACCAGAATTCAAACGGGCAGACCCGAGAGTCCAAGGTCCCACCACGTGAAATTATAGGCCGATACCCCGCCCGCTTCATGACCTTTGACCCCGTTTTCCATTCACGGCCTACAGAGCTCCATAGAGTCCAATGTAAACTGCTGTGGGAGAGTGCTCTCTTAACATCCCACTACCGACAGCTTAGCAGTAAACTCCTTCACCATAAGCGTCGCCTAGTGACCCACGCGGGTTTACCGTATCGAGGACCTCGCTTTAAGCGGGAAAGACGCGGATCGGGGGGCAGGGGTTTAGGCGGCGCAACATCTCGCGTTTCCTCCTGGAAATGCAGACCTCTAGTGTTACGTTTGCTGCCCTTCATTCTGAGGATCTTCATTCCTTGTCCGGTTAACTCCGCCCACAGTTTTCGAGATATCGACTCCGTTCAAAGTTTGTTTCGTAGAGCTTACCTGTGGGATGCGGGCTTGTATACAGCTTTTGGAAAAGTTGCATAGTTTTTGCACAGTAAGCATTTGAAGTTTCATCTTTACTCCCATAGGAATGAATGGGAAAATGTCCATAAACTTTTGTCAAACATTCAAACTGCTGTCACACGCTCAGTTTTCGAGCTAGAGACACCAGAATTCAAACGGGCAGACCCGAGAGTCCAAGGTCCCACCACGTGAAACTATAGGCCGATAGCCCACCCGCTTCATGACCTTTGACCCCGTTTTCCATTCACGGCCTACACAGCTCCATAGAGTCCAATGTAAACTGCTGTGGGAGAGTGCTCTCTTAACATCCCACTACCGACAGCTTAGCAGTAAACTCCTTCACCATAAGCGTCGCCTAGTGACCCACGCGGGTTTACCGTATCGAGGACCTCGCTTTAAGCGGGAAAGACGCGGATCGGGGGGCGGGGGTTTAGGCGGCGCAACATCTCGCGTTTCCTCCTGGAAATGCAGACCTCTAGTGTTACGTTTGCTGCCCTTCAATCTGAGGATCGTTCATTCTTGTCCGGTTAACTCCGCCCACAGTTTTCGAGATATCAACTCCGTTCAAAGTTTGTTTCGTAGAGCTGCCCTGTGGGATGCGGGCTTGTATACAGCTTTTGGAAAAGTTACATAGTTTTCGCACAGTAAGCATTTTAACTTTCATCTTTACTCCCATAGGAATGAATGGAAAAATGTCCATAAACTTTTGTCAAATATTAAAACTGCTGTCACACGGTCAGTTTTCGAGCTACAGACACCAGAATTCAAATGGGCACACCCAAGAGTCCACGGTCCCACCACGTGAATTTATGGGCCGATAGCCCACCCGCTTCATGACCTTTGACCCCGTTTTCCATTCACGGCCTACAGAGCTCCGTAGAGTCCAATGTAAACTGCTGTGGGAGAGTGCTCTCTTAACATCCCACTACCGACAGCTTAGCAGTAAACTCCTTCACCATAAGCGTCGCCTAGTGACCCACGCGGGTTTACCGTATCGAGGACCTCGCTTTAAGCGGGAAAGACGCGGATCGGGGGACGGGGGTTTAGGCGGCGCAACATCTCGCGTTTCCTCCTGGAAATGCAGACCTCTAGTGTTACGTTTGCTGCCCTTCATTCTGAGGATCGTTCATTCTTGTCCGGTTAACTCCGCCCACAGTTTTCGAGATATCGACTCCGTTCAAAGTTTCATTCGTAGAGCTTCCCTGTGGGATGCGGGCTTGTATACAGCTTTTGGAAAAGTTACATAGTTTTTGCACAGTAAGCATTTGAAGTTTCATATTTTCTCCCATAGGAATGAATGGAAAAATGTCCATAAACTTTTCTCAAACTTTCAAACTGCTGTCACACGGTCAGTTTTCGAGCTAGAGACACCAGAACTCAAACGGGCAGACCCGAGGGTCCACGGTCCCACCACGTAAAATTATGGGCCGATAGCCCACCCGCTTCATGACCTTTGACCCCGTTTTCCATTCACGGCCTACAGAGCTCCATAGAGTCCAATGTAAACTGCTGTGGGACAGTGCTCTATTAACATCCCACTACCGACAGCTTAGCAGTAAACTCCTTCACCATAAGCGTCGCCTAGTGACCCACGCGGGTTTACCGTATCGAGGACCTCGCTTTAAGCGGGAAAGACGCGGATCGGGGGGCGGGGGTTTAGGCGGCGCAACATCTCGCGTTTCCTCCTGGAAATGCAGACCTCTAGTGTTACGTTTGCTGCCCTTCATTCTGAGGATCGTTCGTTCTTGTCCGGTTAACTCCGCCCACAGTTTTCGAGATATCGACTCCGTTCAAAGTTTGTTTCGTAGAGCTGCCCTGTGGGATGCGGGCTTGTATACAGCTTTTGGAAAAGTTGCATAGTTTTCGCACAGTAAGCATTTGAACTTTCATCTTTACTCCCATAGGAATGAATGGAAAAATGTCCATAAACTTTTGTCAAACTTTCAAACTGCTGTCACACGCTCAGTTTTCGAGCTAGAGACACCAGAACTCAAACGGGCAGACCCGAGGGTCCACGGTCCCACCACGTAAAATTATGGGCCGATAGCCCACCCGCTTCATGACCTTTGACCCCGTTTTCCTTTCACGGCCTACAGAGCTCCATAGAGTCCAATGTAAACTGCTGTGGGAGAGTGCTCTCTTAACATCCCACTACCGACAGCTTAGCAGTAAACTCCTTCACCATAAGCGTCGCCTAGTGACCCACGCGGGTTTACCGTATCGAGGGCCTCGCTTTAAGCGGAAAAGACGCGGATCGGGGGGCAGGGGTTTAGGCGGCGCAACATCTCGCGTTTCCTCCTGGAAATGCAGACCTCTAGTGTTACGTTTGCTGCCCTTCATTCTGAGGATCGTTCATTCTTGTCCGGTTAACTCCGCCCACAGTTTTCGAGATATCGACTCCGTTCAAAGTTTCATTCGTAGAGCTTCCCTGTGGGATGCGGGCTTGTATACAGCTTTTGGAAAAGTTGCATAGTTTTAGCACAGTAAGCATTTGAAGTTTCATCTTTTGTCCCATAGGAATGAATGGAAATATGTCCATAAACTTTTGTCAAACTTTCAAACTGCTGTCACACGCTCAGTTTTCGAGCTAGAGACACCAGAATTAAAACGGGCAGACCCGAGAGTCCAAGGTCCCACCACGTGAAATTATAGGCCGACACCCCGCCCGCTTCATGACCTTTGACCCCGTTTTCCATTCACGGCCTACAGAGCTCCATAGAGTCCAATGTAAACTGCTGTGGGAGAGTGCTCTCTTAACATCCCACTACCGACAGCTTAGCAGTAAACTCCTTCACCATAAGCGTCGCCTAGTGACCCACGCGGGTTTACCGTATCGAGGACCTCGCTTTAAGCGGGAAAGACGCGGATCGGGGGGCAGGGGTTTAGGCGGCGCAACATCTCGCGTTTCCTCCTGGAAATGCAGACCTCTAGTTATGTTGCGCCTGCTGCTTTAAGCAGCGGCGCAATATATTGTTATCCGTAAGTCATATTATTATTATTTTTATTATTATTTTTATTATTCCGCGTTTCCTTGTCCGCTTAACTAGTCCCGCAGCTTTCGAGCTATCGACTCCGTTCCACCTGGAAATCGTGCGTCCTATAGCGACGATGTGGGCTTGTATACAGCTTTCCGATACCCGCACTCGTTCGTCCGCTACACTCGTTTTTCGCTCTGTTTTTCCCCAGTCATTTCTATGGAATTAATTTTCAAAGTGCTCTAACTCGGTCATTTTTCAAGCTACGGACACGGGATTTCAGACGGTCGGACCCGGGCGTACCGGCTCCCATCACTTCCGTTTTCGGAATTTTTGCACTCATCCTTCCCTTTCTTTTCCTCCTTCAAAATCCCTCCATTCATTTCAATGGGAGGCTCTTAGAGTGGGGGTGATGTCATCCACTGTAGTTTCAGTGGCAAAAAGCCGTTTTTTCACTTTTCAGCCGAACAAATCGCCATAACTTCCTCATAGTTTCACCTAGAAACTTCATTTAAATTTTAAATGGTAGAGAAACTTGTCCTTTCTGAGACCTCTAAATTTGAACATTATTGAAAATACGGTTTTTGAGTTATGAATTTTTGTTCGGCACTAGGGACGGTTTCGGCTCCCATAGGGTTCAATGTATTTTTGGAGCAGCTCAGAGTGCGGTTTCTAAAATTTTCTCCTGTTTTTAACTCGTCATAACATGCTCAATTCTCACTTAATCTGCAAATGTTTTATACCATATCGATCCCCAGACTCTCCTTGTCGCAACGGTATATACGGTTAAGTGATGTGAGGAAAACTTTCCGAGCTATAAGCATTTGTTCGGAGGGTGGGAACGCTCCCATAGGAACCCATTGAAATTATTTTTTTTTCTTTTTCAATTTTCTGCCGAACATTTCACCATAACTTCCTTATACTTTCACCTACAGACTTCATTTAAATTTTAAATGGTAGAGAAATTTCCCCTTTCTCAAACTTGTAAGTTTCAGACCGTTTGAGAATACCGTTCTTGAGTTATGAATTTTTGTTTGACACTTGGGAGGGTTTTCCTCCCATAGAGCTCAATGTATTTTAAGAGCGGGTCGGCACGCAGATTTTCAAAACTTTGCCTGTTTTTAACTCGTAATTACACCATCAAATCTCGCTCAAAGTGCAAAATTTTTTACACCATCTCGAGCACAAGACTCTCCTTGTCACTACGGTATGCTTTGTTCATTTTTGGTTGGGAAAAGTTTTCGAGCTACGGGTGATTTTTTGGAGGGTGCTCCCCGGTCGAAATTCATTGAATCATGAGTCTGTCAGTTGTATTCTGTGAGCGTGCGTGTGAGAGAGACAGAGGGGGGAGGGGGAGGGGCAGAGGCAGAGACTGAGGGGAAGAGCTGTGAGGGCCACAGAAATACACAGGCAGTCTGTAACACTTTAAAGGTAATTTTTAAGGGGGACGTCTTAATTATCCAGGGTTTCTTAAGGTGGAATTTTTAAAGAATACCTCATTCACAATATACTGGCTGTCTTTTCGACATTTTAAGCTTTATTTAAAGTGGTCATTTTTAAAGGTGGACGTGTCAATACAAATGTGGGTTTCTTAAGGTGGAATTTTTATTAAGGTGGTATTTAAAATGTATTGGCCATCTTTTTTTGCTTTTAAGACTCTTTTGGCCTGTGATGTGGACATTTCAATACAATTCTGGGTTTCTTAAGGTGGAATTGTTTTTAAAGGTGGAATTCAAAATGTATCGTTTTCCATTCACGGCCTACAGAGCTCCATAGAGTCCAATGTAAACTGCTGTGGGAGAGTGCTCTCTTAACATCCCACTACCGACAGCTTAGCAGTAAACTCCTTCACCATAAGCGTCGCCTAGTGACCCACGCGGGTTTACCGTATCGAGGACCTCGCTTTAAGCGGGAAAGACGCGGATCGGGGGACGGGGGTTTAGGCGGCGCAACATCTCGCGTTTCCTCCTGGAAATGCAGACCTCTAGTTATGTTGCGCCTGCTGCTTTAAGCAGCGGCGCAATATATTGTTATCCGTAAGTCATATTATTATTATTTTTATTATTATTTTTATTATTCCGCGTTTCCTTGTCCGCTTAACTAGTCCCGCAGCTTTCGAGCTATCGACTCCGTTCCACCTGGAAATCGTGCGTCCTATAGCGACGATGTGGGCTTGTATACAGCTTTCCGATACCCGCACTCGTTCGTCCGCTACACTCGTTTTTCGCTCTGTTTTTCCCCAGTCATTTCTATGGAATTAATTTTCAAAGTGCTCTAACTCGGTCATTTTTCAAGCTACGGACACGGGATTTCAGACGGTCGGACCCGGGCGTACCGGCTCCCATCACTTCCGTTTTCGGAATTTTTGCACTCATCCTTCCCTTTCTTTTCCTCCTTCAAAATCCCTCCATTCATTTCAATGGGAGGCTCTTAGAGTGGGGGTGATGTCATCCACTGTAGTTTCAGTGGCAAAAAGCCGTTTTTTCACTTTTCAGCCGAACAAATCGCCATAACTTCCTCATAGTTTCATCTAGAAACTTCATTTAAATTTTAAATGGTAGAGAAACTTGTCCTTTCTGAGACCTCTAAATTTGAACATTATTGAAAATACGGTTTTTGAGTTATGAATTTTTGTTCGGTACTAGGGACGGTTTCGGCTCCCATAGGGTTCAATGTATTTTTGGAGCAGCTCAGAGTGCGGTTTCTAAAATTTTCTCCTGTTTTTAACTCGTCATAACATGCTCAATTCTCACTTAATCTGCAAATTTTTTATACCATATCGATCCCCAGACTCTCCTTGTCGCAACGGTATATACGGTTAAGTGATGTGAGGAAAACTTTCCGAGCTATAAGCATTTGTTCGGAGGGTGGGTACGCTCCCATAGGAACCCATTGAAATTATTTTTTTTCTTTTTCAATTTTCTGCCGAACATTTCACCATAACTTCCTTATACTTTCACCTACAGACTTCATTTAAATTTTAAATGGTAGAGAAATTTCCCCTTTCTCAAACTTGTAAGTTTCAGACCGTTTGAGAATACCGTTCTTGAGTTATGAATTTTTGTTTGACACTTGGGAGGGTTTTCCTCCCATAGAGCTCAATGTATTTTAAGAGCGGGTCGGCACGCAGATTTTCAAAACTTTGCCTGTTTTTAACTCGTAATTACACCATCAAATCTCGCTCAAAGTGCAAAAATTTTTACACCATCTCGAGCACAAGACTCTCCTTGTCACTACGGTATGCTTTGTTCACTTTTGGTTGGGAAAAGTTTTCGAGCTACGGGTGATTTTTTGGAGGGTGCTCCCCGGTCGAAATTCATTGAATCATGAGTCTGTCAGTTGTATTCTGTGAGCGTGCGTGTGAGAGAGACAGAGGGGGGAGGGGGAGGGGCAGAGGCAGAGACTGAGGGGAAGAGCTGTGAGGGCCACAGAAATACACAGGCAGTCTGTAACACTTTAAAGGTAATTTTTAAGGGGGACGTCTTAATTATCCAGGGTTTCTTAAGGTGGAATTTTTAAAGAATACCTCATTCACAATATACTGGCTGTCTTTTCGACATTTTAAGCTTTATTTAAAGTGGTCATTTTTAAAGGTGGACGTGTCAATACAAATGTGGGTTTCTTAAGGTGGAATTTTTATTAAGGTGGTATTTAAAATGTATTGGCCATCTTTTTTTGCTTTTAAGACTCTTTTGGCCTGTGATGTGGACATTTCAATACAATTCTGGGTTTCTTAAGGTGGAATTGTTTTTAAAGGTGGAATTCAAAATGTATCGTTTTCCATTCACGGCCTACAGAGCTCCATAGAGTCCAATGTAAACTGCTGTGGGAGAGTGCTCTCTTAACATCCCACTACCGACAGCTTAGCAGTAAACTCCTTCACCATAAGCGTCGCCTAGTGACCCACGCGGGTTTACCGTATCGAGGACCTCGCTTTAAGCGGGAAAGACGCGGATCGGGGGACGGGGGTTTAGGCGGCGCAACATCTCGCGTTTCCTCCTGGAAATGCAGACCTCTAGTTATGTTGCGCCTGCTGCTTTAAGCAGCGGCGCAATATATTGTTATCCGTAAGTCATATTATTATTATTTTTATTATTATTTTTATTATTCCGCGTTTCCTTGTCCGCTTAACTAGTCCCGCAGCTTTCGAGCTATCGACTCCGTTCCACCTGGAAATCGTGCGTCCTATAGCGACGATGTGGGCTTGTATACAGCTTTCCGATACCCGCACTCGTTCGTCCGCTACACTCGTTTTTCGCTCTGTTTTTCCCCAGTCATTTCTATGGAATTAATTTTCAAAGTGCTCTAACTCGGTCATTTTTCAAGCTACGGACACGGGATTTCAGACGGTCGGACCCGGGCGTACCGGCTCCCATCACTTCCGTTTTCGGAATTTTTGCACTCATCCTTCCCTTTCTTTTCCTCCTTCAAAATCCCTCCATTCATTTCAATGGGAGGCTCTTAGAGTGGGGGTGATGTCATCCACTGTAGTTTCAGTGGCAAAAAGCCGAACAAATCGCCATAACTTCCTCATAGTTTCACCTAGAAACTTCATTTAAATTTTAAATGGTAGAGAAACTTGTCCTTTCTGAGACCTCTAAATTTGAACATTATTGAAAATACGGTTTTTGAGTTATGAATTTTTGTTCGGTACTAGGGACGGTTTCGGCTCCCATAGGGTTCAATGTATTTTTGGAGCAGCTCAGAGTGCGGTTTCTAAAATTTTCTCCTGTTTTTAACTCGTCATAACATGCTCAATTCTCACTTAATCTGCAAATTTTTTATACCATATCGATCCCCAGACTCTCCTTGTCGCAACGGTATATACGGTTAAGTGATGTGAGGAAAACTTTCCGAGCTATAAGCATTTGTTCGGAGGGTGGGTACGCTCCCATAGGAACCCATTGAAATTATTTTTTTTCTTTTTCAATTTTCTGCCGAACATTTCACCATAACTTCCTTATACTTTCACCTACAGACTTCATTTAAATTTTAAATGGTAGAGAAATTTCCCCTTTCTCAAACTTGTAAGTTTCAGACCGTTTGAGAATACCGTTCTTGAGTTATGAATTTTTGTTTGACACTTGGGAGGGTTTTCCTCCCATAGAGCTCAATGTATTTTAAGAGCGGGTCGGCACGCAGATTTTCAAAACTTTGCCTGTTTTTAACTCGTAATTACACCATCAAATCTCGCTCAAAGTGCAAAAATTTTTACACCATCTCGAGCACAAGACTCTCCTTGTCGCTACGGTATGCTTTGTTCATTTTTGGTTGGGAAAAGTTTTCGAGCTACGGGTGATTTTTTGGAGGGTGCTCCCCGGTCGAAATTCATTGAATCATGAGTCTGTCAGTTGTATTCTGTGAGCATGCGTGTGAGAGAGACAGAGGGGGGAGGGGGAGGGGCAGAGGCAGAGACTGAGGGGAAGAGCTGTGAGGGCCACAGAAATACACAGGCAGTCTGTAACACTTTAAAGGTCATTTTTAAGGGGGACGTCTTAATTATCCAGGGTTTCTTAAGGTGGAATTTTTAAAGAATACCTCATTCACAATATACTGGCTGTCTTTTCGACATTTTAAGCTTTATTTAAAGTGGTCATTTTTAAAGGTGGACGTGTCAATACAACTGTGGGTTTCTTAAGGTGGAATTTTTATTAAGGTGGTATTTAAAATGTATTGGCCATCTTTTTTTGCTTTTAAGACTCTTTTGGCCTGTGATGTGGACATTTCAATACAATTCTGGGTTTCTTAAGGTGGAATTGTTTTTAAAGGTGGAATTCAAAATGTATCGTTTTCCATTCACGGCCTACAGAGCTCCATAGAGTCCAATGTAAACTGCTGTGGGAGAGTGCTCTCTTAACATCCCACTACCGACAGCTTAGCAGTAAACTCCTTCACCATAAGCGTCGCCTAGTGACCCACGCGGGTTTACCGTATCGAGGACCTCGCTTTAAGCGGGAAAGACGCGGATCGGGGGGCAGGGGTTTAGGCGGCGCAACATCTCGCGTTTCCTCCTGGAAATGCAGACCTCTAGTGTTACGTTTGCTGCCCTTCATTCTGAGGATCGTTCATTCTTGTCCGGTTAACTCCGCCCACAGTTTTCGAGATATCGACTCCGTTCAAAGTTTGTTTCGTAGAGCTGCCCTGTGGGATGCGGGCTTGTATACAGCTTTTGGAAAAGTTGCATAGTTTTTGCACAGTAAGCCTTTGAAGTTTCATCTTTTCTCCTATAGGAATGAATGGAAAAATGTCCATAAACTTTTGTCAAACTTTCAAACTGCTGTCACACGCTCAGTTTTCGAGCTAGAGACACCAGAATTCAAACGGGCAGACCCGAGAGTCCACGGTCCCGCCACGTGAAATTATGGGCCGATAGCCCACCCGCTTCATGACCTTTGACCCCGTTTTCCATTCACGGCCTACAGAGCTCCATAGAGTCCAATGTAAACTGCTGTGGGAGAGTGCTCTCTTAACATCCCACTACCGACAGCTTAGCAGTAAACTCCTTCACCATAAGCGTCGCCTAGTGACCCACGCGGGTTTACCGTATCGAGGACCTCGCTTTAAGCGGGAAAGACGGCAGGGGTTTAGGCGGCGCAACATCTCGCGTTTCCTCCTGGTGTTACGTTTGCTGCCCTTCATTCTGAGGATCGTTCCTTCTTGTCCGGTTAACTCCGCCCACAGTTTTCGAGATATCGACTCCGTTCAAAGTTTCATTCGTAGAGCTTCCCTGTGGGATGCGGGCTTGTATACAGCTTTTGGAAAAGTTGCATAGTTTTCGCACAGTAAGCATTTGAAGTTTCATCTTTACTCCCATAGGAATGAATGGAAAAATGTCCATAAACTTTTGTCAAACTTTCAAACTGCTGTCACACGCTCAGTTTTCGAGCGAGAGACACCAGAATTCAAACGGGCAGACCCGAGAGTCCACGGTCCCGCCACGTGAAATTATGGGCCGATAGCCCACCCGCTTCATGACCTTTGACCCCGTTTTCCATTCACGGCCTACAGAGCTCCATAGAGTCCAATGTAAACTGCTGTGGGAGAGTGCTCTCTTAACATCCCACTACCAACAGCTTAGCAGGTAACTCCTTCACCATAAGCGTCGCCTAGTGACCCACGCGGGTTTACCGTATCGAGGACCTCCCTTTAAGCGGGAAAGACGCGGATCGGGGGACGGGGGTTTAGGCGGCGCAACATCTCGCGTTTCCTCCTGGAAATGCAGACCTCTAGTGTTACGTTTGCTGCCCTTCATTCTGAGGATCGTTCATTCTTGTCCGGTTAACTCCGCCCACAGTTTTCGAGATATCGACTCCGTTCAAAGTTTGTTTCGTAGAGCTTCCCTGTGGGATGCGGGCTTGTATACAGCTTTTAGAAAAGTTACATAGTTTTCGCACAGGAAGCATTTGAAGTTTCATCTTTTCTCACATAGGAATGAATGGAAAAATGTCCATAAACTTTTGTCAAACTTTCAAACTGCTGTCACACGCTCAGTTTTCGAGCTAGAGACACCAGAATTCAAACGGGCAGACCCGAGAGTCCAAGGTCCCACCACGTGAAACTATAGGCCGATAGCCCACCCGCTTCATGACCTTTGACCCCGTTTTCCATTCACGGCCTACACAGCTCCATAGAGTCCAATGTAAACTGCTGTGGGAGAGTGCTCTCTTAACATCCCACTACCGACAGCTTAGCAGTAAACTCCTTCACCATAAGCGTCGCCTAGTGACCCACGCGGGTTTACCGTATCGAGGACCTCGCTTTAAGCGGGTAAGACGCGGATCGGGGGGCGGGGGTTTAGGCGGCGCAACATCTCGCGTTTCCTCCTGGAAATGCAGACCTCTAGTGTTACGTTTGCTGCCCTTCATTCTGAGGATCGTTCATTCTTGTCCGGTTAACTCCGCCCACAGTTTTCGAGATATCGACTCCGTTCAAAGTTTGTTTCGTAGAGCTTCCCTGTGGGATGCGGGCTTGTATACAGCTTTTGGAAAAGTTGCATAGTTTTCGCACAGTAACCATTTGAAGTTTCATCTTTACTCCCATAGGAATGAATGGAAAAATGTCCATAAACTTTTGTCAAACTTTCAAACTGCTGTCACACGCTCAGTTTTCGAGCTAGAGACACCAGAATTCAAACGGGCAGACCCGAGAGTCCAAGGTCCCACCACGTGAAATTATAGGCCGATAGCCCACCCGCTTCATGACCTTTGACCCCGTTTTCCATTCACGGCCTACACAGCTCCATAGAGTCCAATGTAAACTGCTGTGGGAGAGTGCTCTCTTAACATCCCACTACCAACAGCTTAGCAGTAAACTCCTTCACCATAAGCGTCGCCTAGTGACCCATGCGGGTTTACCGTACCGACGGCCTCTCTTTAAGCGGGAAAGACGCGGATCGGGGGACGGGGGTTTAGGCGGCGCAACATCTCGCGTTTCCTCCTGGAAATGCAGACCTCTAGTGTTACGTTTGCTGCCCTTCATTCTGAGGATCGTTCATTCTTGTCCGGTTAACTCCGCCCACAGTTTTCGAGATATCGACTCCGTTCAAAGTTTGTTTCGTAGAGCTGCCCTGTGGGATGCGGGCTTGTATACAGCTTTTGGAAAAGTTGCATAGTTTTTGCACAGGAAGCCTTTGAACTTTCATCTTTACTCCCATAGGAATGAATGGAAAAATGTCCATAAACTTTTGTCAAACATTCAAACTGCTGTCACACGCTCAGTTTTCGAGCTAGAGACACCAGAACTCAAACGGGCAGACCCGAGGGTCCAAGGTCCCACCACGTAAAATTATAGGCCGATAGCCCACCCGCTTCATGACCTTTGACCCCGTTTTCCATTCACGGCCTACACAGCTCCATAGAGTCCAATGTAAACTGCTGTGGGACAGTGCTCTCTTAACATCCCACTACCAAAAGCTTAGCAGTAAACTCCTTCACCATAAGCGTCGCCTAGTGACCCACGCGGGTTTACCGTATCGAGGACCTCGCTTTAAGCGGGAAAGACGCGGATCGGGGGGCAGGGGTTTAGGCGGCGCAACATCTCGCGTTTCCTCCTGGTGTTACGTTTGCTGCCCTTCATTCTGAGGATCGTTCATTCTTGTCCGGTTAACTCCGCCCACAGTTTTCGAGATATCGACTCCGTTCAAAGTTTGTTTCGTAGAGCTGCCCTGTGGGATGCGGGCTTGTATACAGCTTTTGGAAAAGTTACATAGTTTTAGCACAGTAAGCATTTGAAGTTCCATCTTTACTCCCATAGGAATGAATGGAAAAATGTCCATAAACTTTTGTCAAACTTTCAAACTGCTGTCACACGCTCAGTTTTCGAGCTAGAGACACCAGAATTCAAACGGGCAGACCCGAGGGTCCACGGTCCCACCACGTAAAAGTATGGGCCGATAGCCCGCCCGCTTCATGACCTTTGACCCCGTTTTCCTTTCACGGCCTACAGAGCTCCATAGAGTCCAATGTAAACTGCTGTGGGAGACTGCTCTCTTAACATCCCACTACCAACAGCTTAGCAGTAAACTCCTTCACCATAAGCGTCGCCTAGTGACCCACACGGGTTTCCGTATCGAGGACCTCGCTTTAAGCGGGAAAGACGCGGATCGGGGGACGGGGGTTTAGGCGGCGCAACATCTCGCGTTTCCTCCTGGTGTTACGTTTGCTGCCCTTCATTCTGAGGATCGTTCGTTCTTGTCCGGTTAACTCCGCCCACAGTTTTCGAGATATTGACTCCGTTCAAAGTTTGTTTCGTAGAGCTGCCCTGTGGGATGCGGGCTTGTATACAGCTTTTGGAAAAGTTGCATAGTTTTCGCACAGTAAGCATTTGAAGTTTCATCTTTACTCCCATAGGAATGAATGGAAAAATGTCCATAAACTTTTGTCAAACTTTCAAAGTGCTGTCACACGGTCAGTTTTCGAGCTACAGACACCAGAATTCAAACGGGTAGACCCGAGGGTCCACGGTCCCACCACGTAAAATTATGGGCCGATAGCCCGCCCGCTTCATGACCTTTGACCCCGTTTTCCTTTCACGGCCTTCACAGCTCCATAGAGTCCAATGTAAACTGCTGTGGGAGAGTGCTCTCTTAACATCCCACTACCGACAGCTTAGCAGTAAACTCCTTCACCATAAGCGTCGCCTAGTGACCCACGCGGGTTTACCGTGTCGAGGACCTCACTTTAAGCGGGAAAGACGCGGATCGGGGGGCAGGGGTTTAGGCGGCGCAACATCTCGCGTTTCCTCCTGGAAATGCAGACCTCTAGTGTTACGTTTGCTGCCCTTCATTCTGAGGATCGTTCATTCTTGTCCGGTTAACTCCGCCCACAGTTTTCGAGATATCGACTCCGTTCAAAGTTTCATTCGTAGAGCTTCCCTGTGGGATGCGGGCTTGTATACAGCTTTTGGAAAAGTTGCATAGTTTTCGCACAGTAAGCATTTGAAGTTTCATCTTTTCTCCCATAGGAATGAATGGAAAAATGTCCATAAACTTTTGTCAAACTTTCAAACTGCTGTCACACGCTCAGTTTTCGAGCTAGAGACACCAGAACTCAAACGGGCAGACCCGAGAGTCCAAGGTCCCACCACGTGAAATTATGGGCCGATAGCCCACCCGCTTCATGACCTTTGACCCCGTTTTCCATTCACGGCCTACACAGCTCCACATAGTCCAATGTAAACTGCTGTGGGACAGTGCTCTCTTAACATCCCACTACCAACAGCTTAGCAGTAAACTCCTTCACCATAAGCGTCGCCTAGTGACCCACGCGGGTTTACCGTGTCGAGGACCTCGCTTTAAGCGGGAAAGACGCGGATCGGGGGGCAGGGGTTTAGGCGGCGCAACATCTCGCGTTTCCTCCTGGAAATGCAGACCTCTAGTGTTACGTTTGCTGCCCTTCATTCTGAGGATCGTTCGTTCTTGTCCGGTTAACTCCGCCCACAGTTTTCGAGATATCGACTCCGTTCAAAGTTTCATTCGTAGAGCTTCCCTGTGGGATGCGGGCTTGTATACAGCTTTTGGAAAAGTTGCATAGTTTTAGCACAGTAAGCATTTGAAGTTTCATCTTTTGTCCCATAGGAATGAATGGAAATATGTCCATAAACTTTTGTCAAACTTTCAAACTGCTGTCACACGCTCAGTTTTCGAGCTAGAGACACCAGAATTCAAACGGGCAGACCCGAGAGTCCAAGGTCCCACCACGTGAAATTATAGGCCGACACCCCGCCCGCTTCATGACCTTTGACCCCGTTTTCCATTCACGGCCTACAGAGCTCCATAGAGTCCAATGTAAACTGCTGTGGGAGAGTGCTCTCTTAACATCCCACTACCGACAGCTTAGCAGTAAACTCCTTCACCATAAGCGTCGCCTAGTGACCCACGCGGGTTTACCGTATCGAGGACCTCGCTTTAAGCGGGAAAGACGCGGATCGGGGGGCAGGGGTTTAGGCGGCGCAACATCTCGCGTTTCCTCCTGGAAATGCAGACCTCTAGTTATGTTGCGCCTGCTGCTTTAAGCAGCGGCGCAATATATTGTTATCCGTAAGTCATATTATTATTATTATTTTTATTATTATTTTTATTATTCCGCGTTTCCTTGTCCGCTTAACTAGTCCCGCAGCTTTCGAGCTATCGACTCCGTTCCACCTGGAAATCGTGCGTCCTATAGCGACGATGTGGGCTTGTATACAGCTTTCCGATACCCGCACTCGTTCGTCCGCTACACTCGTTTATCGCTCCGTTTTTCCCCAGTCATTTCTATGGAATTAATTTTCAAAGTGCTCTAACTCGGTTATTTTTCAAGCTACGGACACGGGATTTCAGACGGTCGGACCCGGGCGTACCGGCTCCCATCACTTCCGTTTTCAGATTTTTTGCACTCATCCTTCCCTTTCTATTCCTCCTTCAAAATCCCTCCATTCATTTCAATGGGAGGCTCTTACAGTGGGTGACGTCATACACTGTAGATTCCTTCTCAGAAAACGGGTTTTTCACTTTTCAGCCAAACAAATCACCATAACTTCCTCATACTTTCACCTAGAAACTTCATTTAAATTTTAAATGGTAGAGAAACTTGTCCTTTCTAAGACCTCTAAATTTGAACATTATTGAAAATACGGTTTTTGAGTTATGAATTTTTGTTCGGCACTAGGGAGGGTTTCGGCTCCCATAGGGTTCAATGTATTTTTGGAGCAGCTCAGAGTGCGGTTTCTAAAATTTTCTCCTGTTTTTAACTCGTCATAACATGCTCAATTCTCACTTAATCTGCAAATTTTTTATACCATATCGATCCCCAGACTCTCCTTGTCGCAACGGTATATACGGTTAAGTGATGTGGGGAAAACTTTCCGAGCTATAAGCATTTGTTCGGAGGGTGGGTACGCTCCCATAGGAACCCATTGAAATTTTTTTTCTTTTTCAATTTTCTGCCGAACATTTCACCATAACTTCCTTATACTTTCACCTACAGACTTCATTTAAACTTTAAATGCTAGAGAAATTTCCCCTTTCTCACACTTGTAAGTTTCAGACCGTTTGAGAATACCGTTCTTGAGTTATGAATTTTTGTTTGACACATGGGAGGGTTTTCCTCCCATAGAGCTCAATGTATTTTAAGAGCGGGTCTGCACGCAAATTTTCAAAACTTTGCCTGTTTTTAACTCGTAATTACACCATCAAATCTCGCTCAAAGTGCAAAAATTTTTACACCATCTCGAGCACCAGACTCTCCTTGTCGCTACGGTATGCTTCGTTCAATTTTGGTTGGGAAAAGTTTTCGAGCTACGGGTGATTTTTTGGAGGGTGCTCCCCGGTCGAAATTCATTGAATCGTGAGTTTGTCAGTTGTATTCTGTGAGCGTGCGTGTGAGAGAGACACAGAGGGGGGAGGGGGAGGGGCAGAGGCAGACACTGACGGGGAGAGCTGTGAGGGCCACAGAAATACACAGGCAGTCTGTAACACTTTAAAGGTCATTTTTAAGGGGGACGTCTTAATTATCCAGGGTTTCTTAAGGTGGAATTTTTAAAAAAGACCTCATTCACAATATACTGGCTGTCTTTTCAACATTTTAATACGCGGATCGGGGGACGGGGGTTTCGGCGGCGCAACATCTCGCGTTTCCTCCTGGAAATGCAGACCTCTAGTGTTACGTTTGCTGCCCTTCATTCTGAGGATCGTTCATTCTTGTCCGGTTAACTCCGCCCACAGTTTTCGAGATATCGACTCCGTTCAAAGTTTGTTTCGTAGAGCTTCCCTGTGGGATGCGGGCTTGTATACAGCTTTTGGAAAAGTTACATAGTTTTCGCACAGTAAGCATTTGAAGTTTCATCTTAACTCCCGTAGGAATGAATGGAAAAATGTCCATAAACTTTTGTCAAACTTTCAAACTGCTGTCACACGGTCAGTTTTCGAGCTAGAGACACCAGAACTCAAACGGGCAGACCCGAGAGTCCACGGTCCCACCACGTGAAATTATAGGCCGATACCCCGCCCGCTTCATGACCTTTGACCCCGTTTTCCATTCACGGCCTACAGAGCTCCATAGAGTCCAATGTAAACTGCTGTGGGAGAGTGCTCTCTTAACATCCCACTACCGACAGCTTAGCAGTAAACTCCTTCACCATAAGCGTCGCCTAGTGACCCACGCGGGTTTACCGTATCGAGGACCTCGCTTTAAGCGGGAAAGACGCGGATCGGGGGACGGGGGTTTCGGCGGCGCAACATCTCGCGTTTCCTCCTGGAAATGCAGACCTCTAGTGTTACGTTTGCTGCCCTTCATTCTGAGGATCGTTCATTCTTGTCCGGTTAACTCCGCCCACAGTTTTCGAGATATCGACTCCGTTCAAAGTTTGTTTCGTAGAGCTTCCCTGTGGGATGCGGGCTTGTATACAGCTTTTGGAAAAGTTACATAGTTTTTGCACAGTAAGCATTTGAAGTTTCATCTTTACTCCCATAGGAATGAATGGAAAAATGTCCATAAACTTTTGTCAAACTTTAAAACTGCTGTCACACGCTCAGTTTTCGAGCTAGAGACACCAGAACTCAAACGGGCACACCCGAGGGTCCACGGTCCCACCACGTAAAATTATGGGCCGATAGCCCACCCGCTTCATGACCTTTGACCCCGTTTTCCATTCACGGCCTACAGAGCTCCATAGAGTCCAATGTAAACTGCTGTGGGAGAGTGCTCTCTTAACATCCCACTACCGACAGCTTAGCAGTAAACTCCTTCACCATAAGCGTCGCCTAGTGACCCACGCGGGTTTACCGTATCGAGGACCTCGCTTTAAGCGGGAAAGACGCGGATCGGGGGACGGGGGTTTAGGCGGCGCAACATCTCGCGTTTCCTCCTGGAAATGCAGACCTCTAGTGTTACGTTTGCTGCCCTTCATTCTGAGGATCGTTCATTCTTGTCCGGTTAACTCCGCCCACAGTTTTCGAGATATCGACTCCGTTCAAAGTTTGTTTCGTACAGCTTCCCTGTGGGATGCGGGCTTGTATACAGCTTTTGGAAAAGTTACATAGTTTTCGCACAGTAAGCATTTGAAGTTTCGTGTTTTCTCCCATAGGAATGGATGGAGAAATGTCCATAAACTTTTGTCAAACTTTCAAAGTGCTGTCACACGCTCAGTTTTCGAGCTAGAGACACCAGAACTGAAACCGTCAGACCCGAGAGTCCACGGTCCCACCACGTGAAACTATGGGCCGATACCCCACCCGCTTCATGACCTTTGACCCCGTTTTCCATTCACGGCCTACAGAGCTCCATAGAGTCCAATGTAAACTGCTGTGGGAGAGTGCTCTCTTAACATCCCACTACCGACAGCTTAGCAGTAAACTCCTTCACCATAAGCGTCGCCTAGTGACCCACGCGGGTTTACCGTATCGAGGACCTCGCTTTAAGCGGGAAAGACGCGGATCGGGGGGCGGGGGTTTAGGCGGCGCAACATCTCGCGTTTCCTCCTGGAAATGCAGACCTCTAGTGTTACGTTTGCTGCCCTTAATTCTGAGGATCGTTCATTCTTGTCCGGTTAACTCCGCCCACAGTTTTCGAGATATCGACTCCGTTCAAAGTTTGTTTCGTAGAGCTTCCCTGTGGGATGCGGGCTTGTATACAGCTTTTGGAAAAGTTGCATAGTTTTAGCACAGTAAGCATTTGAAGTTTCATCTTTTGTCCCATAGGAATGAATGGAAATATGTCCATAAACTTTTGTCAAACTTTCAAACTGCTGTCACACGCTCAGTTTTCGAGCTAGAGACACCAGAACTCAAACGGGCAGACCCGAGAGTCCAAGGTCCCACCACCTGAAATTATGGGCCGATAGCCCACCCGCTTCATGACCTTTGACCCCGTTTTCCATTCACGGCCTACACAGCTCCACATAGTCCAATGTAAACTGCTGTGGGACAGTGCTCTCTTAACATCCCACTACCAACAGCTTAGCAGTAAACTCCTTCACCATAAGCGTCGCCTAGTGACCCACGCGGGTTTACCGTGTCGAGGACCTCGCTTTAAGCGGGAAAGACGCGGATCGGGGGGCAGGGGTTTAGGCGGCGCAACATCTCGCGTTTCCTCCTGGAAATGCAGACCTCTAGTGTTACGTTTGCTGCCCTTCATTCTGAGGATCGTTCGTTCTTGTCCGGTTAACTCCGCCCACAGTTTTCGAGATATCGACTCCGTTCAAAGTTTCATTCGTAGAGCTTCCCTGTGGGATGCGGGCTTGTATACAGCTTTTGGAAAAGTTGCATAGTTTTAGCACAGTAAGCATTTGAACTTTCATCTTTTGTCCCATAGGAATGAATGGAAATATGTCCATAAACTTTTGTCAAACTTTCAAACTGCTGTCACACGCTCAGTTTTCGAGCTAGAGACACCAGAATTAAAACGGGCAGACCCGAGAGTCCAAGGTCCCACCACGTGAAATTATAGGCCGACACCCCGCCCGCTTCATGACCTTTGACCCCGTTTTCCATTCACGGCCTACAGAGCTCCATAGAGTCCAATGTAAACTGCTGTGGGACAGTGCTCTCTTAACATCCCACTACCGACAGCTTAGCAGTAAACTCCTTCACCATAAGCGTCGCCTAGTGACCCACGCGGGTTTACCGTATCGAGGACCTCGCTTTAAGCGGGAAAGACGCGGATCGGGGGAAGGGGGTTTAGGCGGCGCAACATCTCGCGTTTCCTCCTGGAAATGCAGACCTCTAGTTATTATTATTATTCTTATTATTCCGCGTTTCCTTGTCCGTCTAACTAGTCCCGCAGCTTTCGAGCTATCGACTCCGTTCCACCTGGAAATCGTGCGTCCTATAGCGACGATGTGGGCTTGTATACAGCTTTCCGATACCCGCACTCGTTCGTCCGCTACACTCGTTTATCGCTCCGTTTTTCCCCAGTCATTTCTATGGAATTAATTTTCAAAGTGCTCTAACTCGGTCATTTTTCAAGCTACGGACACGGGATTTCAGACGGTCGGACCCGGGCGTACCGGCTCCCATCACTTCCGTTTTCGGAATTTTTGCACTCATCCTTCCCTTTCTTTTCCTCCTTCAAAATCCCTCCATTCATTTCAATGGGAGGCCTTCAATGGGAGGCTCTTAGATGCTCAGTGGATGTCATCCACTGTAGTTTCAGTGGCAAAAAGCCGTTTTTTCACTTTTCAGCCGAACAAATCGCCATAACTTCCTCATAGTTTCACCTAGAAACTTCATTTAAATTTTAAATGGTAGAGAAACTTGTCCTTTCTGAGACCTCTAAATTTCAACATTATTGAAAATACGGTTTTTGAGTTATGAATTTTTGTTCGGCACTAGGGAGGGTTTCGGCTCCCATAGGGTTCAATGTATTTTTGGAGCAGCTCAGAGTGCGGTTTCTAAAATTTTCTCCTGTTTTTAACTCGTCATAACATGCTCAATTCTCACTTAATCTGCAAATTTTTTATACCATATCGATCCCCAGACTCTCCTTGTCGCAACGGTATATGCGGTTAAGTGATGTGAGGAAAACTTTCCGAGCTATAAGCATTTGTTCGGAGGGTGGGTACGCTCCCATAGGAACCCATTGAAATTATTTTTTTTCTTTTTCAATTTTCTGCCGAACATTTCACCATAACTTCCTTATACTTTCACCTACAGACTTCATTTAAACTTTAAATGGTAGAGAAATTTCCCCTTTCTCACACTTGTAAGTTTCAGACCGTTTGAGAATACCGTTCTTGAGTTATGAATTTTTGTTTGACACTTGGGAGGGTTTTCCTCCCATAGAGCTCAATGTATTTTAAGAGCGGCTCGGCACGCAGATTTTCAAAACTTTGCCTGTTTTTAACTCGTAATTACACCATCAAATCTCGCTCAAAGTGCAAAAATTTTTACACCATCTCGAGCACCAGACTCTCCTTGTCGCTACGGTATGCTTCGTTCATTTTTGGACCTGGAAAGGTTTTGGAGATATTTGAGGTTTTTTGGAGGGTGCCCCACCGGTCGAAATTCATTGAATCATGAGTCTGTCAGT
The DNA here is from genome assembly GCF_029633855.1 of Hoplias malabaricus. Taxonomy (NCBI): domain Eukaryota; kingdom Metazoa; phylum Chordata; class Actinopteri; order Characiformes; family Erythrinidae; genus Hoplias; species Hoplias malabaricus. The sequence continues at coordinate 32,921,630 of NC_089819.1, read as the reverse complement.
TGTATTCTGTGAGCGTGCGTGTGAGAGACAGAGAGGGGGGAGGGGGAGGGGCAGAGGCAGACACTGAGGGGAAGAGCTGTGAGGGCCACAGAAATACACAGGCAGTCTAACACTTTAAAGGTCATTTTTAAGGGGGACGTCTTAATTATCCAGGGTTTCTTAAGGTGGAATTTTTTAAGAATACCTCATTCACAATATACTGGCTGTCTTTTCGACATTTTAAGCTTTATTTAAAGTGGTCATTTTTAAAGGTGGACGTGTCAATACAACTGTGGGTTTCTTAAGGTGGAATTTTTATTAAGGTGGTATTTAAAATGTATTGGCCATCTTTTTTTGCTTTTAAGACTCTTTTGGCCTGTGATGTGGACATTTCAATACAATTCTGGGTTTCTTAAGGTGGAATTGTTTTTAAAGGTGGAATTCAAAATGTATCGTTTTCCATTCACGGCCTACAGAGCTCCATAGAGTCCAATGTAAACTGCTATGGGAGAATGCTCTCTTAACATCCCACTACCAACAGCTTAGCAGTAAACTCCTTCACCATTAGCGTCGCCTAGTGACCCACGCGGGTTTACCGTATCGAGGACCTCGCTTTAAGCGGGAAAGACGCGGATCGGGGGGCAGGGGTTTAGGCGGCGCAACATCTCGCGTTTCCTCCTGGAAATGCAGACCTCTAGTGTTACGTTTGCTGCCCTTCATTCTGAGGATCGTTTGTTCTTGTCCGGTTAACTCCGCCCACAGTTTTCGAGATATCGACTCCGTTCAAAGTTTCATTCGTAGAGCTGCCCTGTGGGATGCGGGCTTGTATACAGCTTTTGGAAAAGTTGCATAGTTTTCGCACAGTAAGCATTTGAAGTTTCATCTTTTCTCTCATAGGAATGAATGGAAAAATGTCCATAAACTTTTGTAAAACTTTCAAATTGCTGTCACACGGTCATTTTTCGAGCTACAGACACCAGAATTCAAACGGTCAGACCCGAGGGTCCACGGTCCCACCACCTGAAATTATAGGCCGATAGCCCACCCGCTTCATGACCTTTGACCCCGTTTTCCATTCACGACCTACAGAGCTCCATAGAGTCCAATGTAAACTGCTGTGGGAGACTGCTCTCTTAACATCCCACTACCAACAGCTTAGCAGTAAACTCCTTCACCATAAGCGTCGCCTAGTGACCCACGTGGGTTTACCGTATCGAGGACCTCGCTTTAAGCGGGAAAGACGCGGATCGGGGGGCGGGGGTTTAGGCGGCGCAACATCTCGCGTTTCCTCCTGGAAATGCAGACCTCTAGTGTTACGTTTGCTGCCCTTCATTCTGAGGATCGTTCGTTCTTGTCCGGTTAACTCCGCCCACAGTTTTCGAGATATCGACTCCGTTCAAAGTTTCATTCTTAGAGCTGCCCTGTGGGATGTGGGCTTGTATACAGCTTTTGGAAAAGTTACATAGTTTTCGCACAGTAAGCATTTGAAGTTTCATCTTTACTCCCATAGGAATGAATGGAAAAATGTCCATAAACTTTTGTCAAACTTTCAAACTGCTGTCACACAGTCAGTTTTCGAGCTAGACACACCAGAACTCAAACGGGCAGACCCGAGGGTCCACGGTCCCAGCACGTGAAACTATGGGCCGATAGCCCACCCGCTTCATGACCTTTGACCCCGTTTTCCTTTCACGGCCTACACAGCTCCATAGAGTCCAATGTAAACTGCTGTGGGAGAGTGCTCTCTTAACATCCCACTACCGACAGCTTAGCAGTAAACTCCTTCACCATAAGCGTCGCCTAGTGACCCACGCGGGTTTACCGTATCGAGAACCTCGCTTTAAGCGGGAAAGACGCGGATCGGGGGACAGGGATTTAGGCGGCGCAACATCTCGCGTTTCCTCCCGGAAATGCAGACCTCTAGTGTTACGTTTGCTGCCCTTCATTCTGAGGATCGTTCATTCTTGTCCGGTTAACTCCGCCAACAGTTTTCGAGATATCGACTCCGTTCAAAGTTTGTTTCGTAGAGCTGCCCTGTGGGATGCGGGCTTGTATACAGCTTTTGGAAAAGTTACATAGTTTTTGCACAGTAAGCATTTGAAGTTTCATCTTTACTCTCATAGGAATGAATGGAAAAATGTCCATAAACTTTTGTCAAACTTTCAAACTGCTGTCACACGCTCAGTTTTCGAGCTACAGACACCAGAATTCAAACGGGCAGACCCGAGAGTCCACAGTCCCGCCACGTGAAATTATAGGCCGATACCCCGCCCGCTTCATGACCTTTGACCCCGTTTTCCATTCACAGCCTACAGAGCTCCATAGAGTCCAATGTAAACTGCTGTGGGAGAGTGCTCTCTTAACATCCCACTACCAACAGCTTAGCAGTAAACTCCTTCACCATAAGCGTCGCCTAGTGACCCACGCAGGTCTACCGTATCGAGGACCTCGCTTTAAGCGGGAAAGACGCGGATCGGGGGACGGGGGTTTCGGCGGCGCAACATCTTGCGTTTCCTCCTGGAAATGCAGACCTCTAGTGTTACGTTTGCTGCCCTTCATTCTGAGGATCCTTCATTCTTGTCCGGTTAACTCCGCCCACAGTTTTCGAGATATCGACTCCGTTCAAAGTTTCATTCGTAGAGCTTCCCTGTGGGATGCGGGCTTGTATACAGCTTTTGGAAAAGTTGCATAGTTTTCGCACAGTAAGCATTTGAAGTTTCATCTTTTCTCCCATAGGAATGAATGGAAAAATGTCCATAAACTTTTGTCAAACATTCAAACTGCTGTCACACGCTCAGTTTTCGAGCTAGAGACACCAGAACTCAAACGGGCAGACCCGAGAGTCCAAGGTCCCACCACGTGAAATTATGGGCCGATAGCCCACCCGCTTCATGACCTTTGACCCCGTTTTCCATTCACGGCCTACACAGCTCCATAGAGTCCAATGTAAACTGCTGTGGGAGAGTGCTCTCTTAACTTCCCACTACCGACAGCTTAGCAGTAAACTCCTTCACCATAAGCGTCGCCTAGTGACCCACGCGGGTTTACCGTATCGAGGACCTCGCTTTAAGTGGGAAAGACGCGGATCGGGGGACGGGGGTTTCGGCGGCGCAACATCTCGCGTTTCCTCCTGGAAATGCAGACCTCTAGTTATGTTGCGCCTGCTGCTTTAAGCAGCGGCGCAATATATTGTTATCCGTAAGTCATATTATTATTATTTTTATTATTATTTTTATTATTCCGCGTTTCCTTGTCCGCTTAACTAGTCCCGCAGCTTTCGAGCTATCGACTCCGTTCCACCTGGAAATCGTGCGTCCTATAGCGACGATGTGGGCTTGTATACAGCTTTCCGATACCCGCACTCGTTCGTCCGCTACACTCGTTTATCGCTCCGTTTTTCCCCAGTCATTTCTATGGAATTAATTTTCAAAGTGCTCTAACTCGGTCATTTTTCAAGCTACGGACACGGGATTTCAGACGGTCGGACCCGGGCGTACCGGCTCCCATCACTTCCGTTTTCGGAATTTTTGCACTCATCCTTCCCTTTCTTTTCCTCCTTCAAAATCCCTCCATTCATTTCAATGGGAGGCTCTTAGAGTGGGGGTGATGTCATCCACTGTAGTTTCAGTGGCCAAAAGCCGTTTTTTCACTTTTCAGCCGAACAAATCGCCATAACTTCCTTATAGTTTCACCTAGAAACTTCATTTAAATTTTAAATGGTAGAGAAACTTGTCCTTTCTAAGACCTCTAAATTTGAACATTATTGAAAATACGGTTTTTGAGTTATGAATTTTTGTTCGGCACTAGGGAGGGTTTCGGCTCCCATAGGGTTCAATGTATTTTTGGAGCAGCTCAGAGTGCGGTTTCTAAAATTTTCTCCTGTTTTTAACTCGTCATAACATGCTCAATTCTCACTTAATCTGCAAATTTTTTATACCATATCGATCCCCAGACTCTCCTTGTCGCAACGGTATATACGGTTAAGTGATGTGAGGAAAACTTTCCGAGCTATAAGCATTTGTTCGGAGGGTGGGTACGCTCCCATAGGAACCCATTGAAATTATTTTTTTTCTTTTTCAATTTTCTGCCGAACATTTCACCATAACTTCCTTATACTTTCACCTACAGACTTCATTTAAACTTTAAATGGTAGAGAAATTTCCCCTTTCTCACACTTGTAAGTTTCAGACCGTTTGAGAATACCGTTCTTGAGTTATGAATTTTTGTTTGACACTTGGGAGGGTTTTCCTCCCATAGAGCTCAATGTATTTTAAGAGCGGGTCGGCACGCAGATTTTCAAAACTTTGCCTGTTTTTAACTCGTAATTACACCATCAAATCTCGCTCAAAGTGCAAAAATTTTTACACCATCTCGAGCACCAGACTCTCCTTGTCGCTACGGTATGCTTCGTTCATTTTTGGACCTGGAAAAGTTTTTGAGATATTTGAGGTTTTTTGGAAGGTGCGCCACCGGTCGAAATTCATTGAATCATGAGTCTGTCAGTTGTATTCTGTGAGCGTGCGTGTGAGAGAAACAGAGGGGGGAGGGGGAGGGGCAGAGTCAGAGACTGAGGGGAAGAGCTGTGAGGGCCACAGAAATACACAGGCAGTCTGTAACACTTTAAAGGTCATTTTTAAGGGGGACGTCTTAATTATCCAGGGTTTCTTAAGGTGGAATTTTTAAAGAATACCTCATTCACAATATACTGGCTGTCTTTTCGACATTTTAAGCTTTATTTAAAGTGGTCATTTTTAAAGGTGGACGTGTCAATACAACTGTGGGTTTCTTAAGGTGGAATTTTTATTAAGGTGGTATTTAAAATGTATTGGCCATCTTTTTTTGCTTTTAAGACTCTTTTGGCCTGTGATGTGGACATTTCAATACAATTCTGGGTTTCTTAAGGTGGAATTGTTTTTAAAGGTGGAATTCAAAATGTATCGTTTTCCATTCACGGCCTACAGAGCTCCATAGAGTCCAATGTAAACTGCTGTGGGAGAGTGCTCTCTTAACATCCCACTACCGACAGCTTAGCAGTAAACTCCTTCACCATAAGCGTCGCCTAGTGACCCACGCGGGTTTACCGTATCGAGGACCTCGCTTTAAGCGGGAAAGACGCGGATCGGGGGACGGGGGTTTAGGCGGCGCAACATCTCGCGTTTCCTCCTGGAAATGCAGACCTCTAGTGTTACGTTTGCTGCCCTTCATTTTGAGGATCTTCATTCCTTGTCCGGTTAACTCCGCCCACAGTTTTCGAGATTTCGACTCCGTTCAAAGTTTCATTCGTAGAGCTTCCCTGTGGGATGTGGGCTTGTATACAGCTTTTGGAAAAGTTACATAGTTTTCGCACAGTAAGCATTTGAAGTTTTGTGTTTTCTCCCATAGGAATGAATGGAAAAGTGTCCATAAACTTTTGCCAAACATTCAAACTGCTGTCACACGGTCAGTTTTCGAGCTAGAGACACCAGAACTCAAACGGGCAGACCGGAGGGTCCACGGTCCCACCACGTGAAATTATGGGCCGATAACCCACCCGCTTCATGACCTTTGACCCCGTTTTCCATTCACGGCCTACAGAGCTCCATAGAGTCCAATGTAAACTGCTGTGGGAGAGAGCTCTCTTAACATCCCACTACCGACAGCTTAGCAGTAAACTCCTTCACCATAAGCGTCGCCTAGTGACCCACGCGGGTTTACCGTATCGAGGACCTCGCTTTAAGCGGGAAAGACGCGGATCGGGGGACGGGGGTTTAGGCGGCGCAACATCTCGCGTTTCCTCCTGGAAATGCAGACCTCTAGTGTTACGTTTGCTGCCCTTCATTCTGAGGATCGTTCATTCTTGTCCGGTTAACTCCGCCCACAGTTTTCGAGATATCGACTCCGTTCAAAGTTTCATTCGTAGAGCTTCCCTGTGGGATGCGGGCTTGTATACAGCTTTTGGAAAAGTTGCATAGTTTTCGCACAGTAAGCATTTGAAGTTTCATCTTTTCTCCCTTAGGAATGAATGGAAAAATGTCCATAAACTTTTGTCAAACTTTCAAACTGCTGTCACACGCTCAGTTTTCGAGCTAGAGACACCAGAACTCAAACGGGCAGACCCGAGAGTCCAAGGTCCCACCACGTGAAATTATGGGCCGATAGCCCACCCGCTTCATGACCTTTGACCCCGTTTCCCATTCACGGCCTACACAGCTCCACATAGTCCAATGTAAACTGCTGTGGGACAGTGCTCTCTTAACATCCCACTACCAACAGCTTAGCAGTAAACTCCTTCACCATAAGCGTCGCCTAGTGACCCACGCGGGTTTACCGTGTCGAGGACCTCGCTTTAAGCGGGAAAGACGCGGATCGGGGGGCAGGGGTTTAGGCGGCGCAACATCTCGCGTTTCCTCCAGGAAATGCAGACCTCTAGTGTTACGTTTGCTGCCCTTCATTCTGAGGATCGTTCATTTTTGTCCGGTTAACTCCGCCCACAGTTTTCGAGATATCGACTCCGTTCAAAGTTTCATTCGTAGAGCTTCCCTGTGGGATGCGGGCTTGTATACAGCTTTTGGAAAAGTTGCATAGTTTTAGCACAGTAAGCATTTGAAGTTTCATCTTTTCTCCCATAGGAATGAATGGAAAAATGTCCATAAACGTTTGTCAAACTTTCAAACTGCTGTCACACGCTCAGTTTTCGAGCTAGAGACACCAGAACTCAAACGGGCAGACCCGAGAGTCCAAGGTCCCACCACGTGAAATTATGGGCCGATAGCCCACCCGCTTCATGACCTTTGACCCCGTTTTCCATTCACGGCCTACACAGCTCCACATAGTCCAATGTAAACTGCTGTGGGACAGTGCTCTCTTAACATCCCACTACCAACAGCTTAGCAGTAAACTCCTTCACCATAAGCGTCGCCTAGTGACCCACGCGGGTTTACCGTGTCGAGGACCTCGCTTTAAGCGGGAAAGACGCGGATCGGGGGGCAGGGGTTTAGGCGGCGCAACATCTCGCGTTTCCTCCTGGAAATGCAGACCTCTAGTGTTACGTTTGCTGCCCTTCATTCTGAGGATCGTTCATTCTTGTCCGGTTAACTCCGCCCACAGTTTTCGAGATATCGACTCCGTTCAAAGTTTGTTTCGTAGAGCTGCCCTGTGGGATGCGGGCTTGTATACAGCTTTTGGAAAAGTTGCATAGTTTTCGCACAGGAAGCCTTTGAACTTTCATCTTTACTCCCATAGGAATGAATGGAAAAATGTCCATAAACTTTTGTCAAACTTTCAAACTGCTGTCACACGCTCAGTTTTCGAGCTAGAGACACCAGAACTCAAACGGGCAGACCCGAGGGTCCAAGGTCCCACCACGTAAAATTATAGGCCGATAGCCCACCCGCTTCATGACCTTTGACCCCGTTTTCCATTCACGGCCTACACAGCTCCATAGAGTCCAATGTGAACTGCTGTGGGACAGTGCTCTCTTAACATCCCACTACCAACAGCTTAGCAGTAAACTCCTTCACCATAAGCGTCGCCTAGTGACCCACGCGGGTTTACCGTATCGAGGACCTCGCTTTAAGCGGTAAAGACGCGGATCGGGGGGCGGGGGTTTAGGCGGCGCAACATCTCGCGTTTCCTCCTGGAAATGCAGACCTCTAGTGTTACGTTTGCTGCCCTTCATTCTGAGGATCGTTCATTCTTGTCCGGTTAACTCCGCCCACAGTTTTCGAGATGTCGACTCTGTTCAAAGTTTGTTTCGTAGAGCTTCCCTGTGGGATGCGGGCTTGTATACAGCTTTTGGAAAAGTTGCATAGCTTTCGCACAGGAAGCATTTGAAGTTTCATCTTTACTCCCATAGGAATGAATGGAAAAATGTCCATAAACTTTTGTCAAACTTTCAAACTGCTGTCACACGGTCAGTTTTCGAGCTAGAGACACCAGAACTCAAACGGGCAGACCCGAGGGTCCACGGTCCCACCACGTGAAATTATGGGCCGATAGCCCACCCGCTTCATGACCTTTGACCCCGTTTTCCATTCACGGCCTACAGAGCTCCATAGAGTCCAATGTAAACTGCTGTGGGACAGTGCTCTCTTAACATCCCACTACCGACAGCTTAGCAGTAAACTCCTTCACCATAAGCGTCGCCTAGTGACCCACGCGGGTTTTTCCGTACCGAGGACCTCGCTTTAAGCGGTAAAGACGCGGATCGGGTGGCGGGGGTTTAGGCGGCGCAACATCTCGCGTTTCCTCCTGGAAATGCAGACCTCTAGTGTTACGTTTGCTGCCCTTCATTCTGAGGATCGTTCATTCTTGTCCGGTTAACTCCGCCCACAGTTTTCGAGATATCGACTCCGTTCAAAGTTTCATTCGTAGAGCTTCCCTGTGGGATGCGGGCTTGTATACAGCTTTTGGAAAAGTTGCATAGTTTTCGCACAGTAAGCATTTGAAGTTTCATCTTTTCTCCCATAGGAATGAATGGAAAAATGTCCATAAACTTTTGTCAAACTTTCAAACTGCTGTCACACGCTCAGTTTTCGAGCTAGAGACACCAGAACTCAAACGGGCAGACCCGAGAGTCCAAGGTCCCACCACGTGAAATTATGGGCCGATAGCCCACCCGCTTCATGACCTTTGACCCCGTTTCCCATTCACGGCCTACACAGCTCCACATAGTCCAATGTAAACTGCTGTGGGACAGTGCTCTCTTAACATCCCACTACCAACAGCTTAGCAGTAAACTCCTTCACCATAAGCGTCGCCTAGTGACCCACGCGGGTTTACCGTGTCGAGGACCTCGCTTTAAGCGGGAAAGACGCGGATCGGGGGGCAGGGGTTTAGGCGGCGCAACATCTCGCGTTTCCTCCAGGAAATGCAGACCTCTAGTGTTACGTTTGCTGCCCTTCATTCTGAGGATCGTTCATTTTTGTCCGGTTAACTCCGCCCACAGTTTTCGAGATATCGACTCCGTTCAAAGTTTCATTCGTAGAGCTTCCCTGTGGGATGCGGGCTTGTATACAGCTTTTGGAAAAGTTGCATAGTTTTAGCACAGTAAGCATTTGAAGTTTCATCTTTTCTCCCATAGGAATGAATGGAAAAATGTCCATAAACGTTTGTCAAACTTTCAAACTGCTGTCACACGCTCAGTTTTCGAGCTAGAGACACCAGAACTCAAACGGGCAGACCCGAGAGTCCAAGGTCCCACCACGTGAAATTATGGGCCGATAGCCCACCCGCTTCATGACCTTTGACCCCGTTTTCCATTCACGGCCTACACAGCTCCACATAGTCCAATGTAAACTGCTGTGGGACAGTGCTCTCTTAACATCCCACTACCAACAGCTTAGCAGTAAACTCCTTCACCATAAGCGTCGCCTAGTGACCCACGCGGGTTTACCGTGTCGAGGACCTCGCTTTAAGCGGGAAAGACGCGGATCGGGGGGCAGGGGTTTAGGCGGCGCAACATCTCGCGTTTCCTCCTGGAAATGCAGACCTCTAGTGTTACGTTTGCTGCCCTTCATTCTGAGGATCGTTCATTCTTGTCCGGTTAACTCCGCCCACAGTTTTCGAGATATCGACTCCGTTCAAAGTTTGTTTCGTAGAGCTGCCCTGTGGGATGCGGGCTTGTATACAGCTTTTGGAAAAGTTGCATAGTTTTCGCACAGGAAGCCTTTGAACTTTCATCTTTACTCCCATAGGAATGAATGGAAAAATGTCCATAAACTTTTGTCAAACTTTCAAACTGCTGTCACACGCTCAGTTTTCGAGCTAGAGACACCAGAACTCAAACGGGCAGACCCGAGGGTCCAAGGTCCCACCACGTAAAATTATAGGCCGATAGCCCACCCGCTTCATGACCTTTGACCCCGTTTTCCATTCACGGCCTACACAGCTCCATAGAGTCCAATGTGAACTGCTGTGGGACAGTGCTCTCTTAACATCCCACTACCAACAGCTTAGCAGTAAACTCCTTCACCATAAGCGTCGCCTAGTGACCCACGCGGGTTTACCGTATCGAGGACCTCGCTTTAAGCGGTAAAGACGCGGATCGGGGGGCGGGGGTTTAGGCGGCGCAACATCTCGCGTTTCCTCCTGGAAATGCAGACCTCTAGTGTTACGTTTGCTGCCCTTCATTCTGAGGATCGTTCATTCTTGTCCGGTTAACTCCGCCCACAGTTTTCGAGATGTCGACTCTGTTCAAAGTTTGTTTCGTAGAGCTTCCCTGTGGGATGCGGGCTTGTATACAGCTTTTGGAAAAGTTGCATAGCTTTCGCACAGGAAGCATTTGAAGTTTCATCTTTACTCCCATAGGAATGAATGGAAAAATGTCCATAAACTTTTGTCAAACTTTCAAACTGCTGTCACACGGTCAGTTTTCGAGCTAGAGACACCAGAACTCAAACGGGCAGACCCGAGGGTCCACGGTCCCACCACGTGAAATTATGGGCCGATAGCCCACCCGCTTCATGACCTTTGACCCCGTTTTCCATTCACAGCCTACTCAGCTCCACATAGTCCAATGTAAACTGCTGTGGGACAGTGCTCTCTTAACATCCCACTACCAACAGCTTAGCAGTAAACTCCTTCACCATAAGCGTCGCCTAGTGACCCACGCGGGTTTACCGTATCGAGGACCTCGCTTTAAGCGGGAAAGACGCGGATCGGGGGGCGGGGGTTTAGGCGGCGCAACATCTCGCGTTTCCTCCTGGAAATGCAGACCTCTAGTGTTACGTTTGCTGCCCTTCATTCTGAGGATCGTTCGTTCTTGTCCGGTTAACTCCGCCCACAGTTTTTGAGATATCGACTCCGTTCAAAGTTTGTTTCGTAGAGCTGCCCTGTGGGATGCGGGCTTGTATACAGCTTTTGGAAAAGTTACATAGTTTTTGCACAGGAAGCCTTTGAACTTTCATCTTTACTCCCATAGGAATGAATGGAAAAATGTCCATAAACTTTTGTCAAACATTAAAACTGCTGTCACACGGTCAGTTTTCGAGCTAGAGACACCAGAACTCAAACGGGCAGACCCGAGGGTCCACGGTCCCGCCACGTGAATTTATGGGCCGATAGCCCACCCGCTTCATGACCTTTGACCCCGTTTTCCATTCACGGCCTACACAGCTCCATAGAGTCCAATATAAACTGCTGTGGGAGAGTGCTCTCTTAACATCCCACTACCAACGGCTTAGCAGTAAACTCCTTCACCATAAGCGTCGCCTAGTGACCCACGCGAGTTTACCGTATCGAGGACCTCGCTTTAAGCGGGAAAGACGCGGATCGGGGGGCGGGGGTTTAGGCGGCGCAACATCTCGCGTTTCCTCCTGGAAATGCAGACCTCTAGTGTTACGTTTGCTGCCCTTAATTCTGAGGATCGTTCGTTCTTGTCCGGTTAACTCCGCCCACAGTTTTCGAGATATCGACTCCGTTCAAAGTTTGTTTCGTAGAGCTTCCCTGTGGGATGCGGGCTTGTATACAGCTTTTGGAAAAGTTGCATAGTTTTCGCATAGTAAGCATTTGAATTTTCATCCTTACTCCCATAGGAATGAATGGAAAAATGTCCATAAACTTTTGTCAAACTTTTAAACTGCTGTCACACGGTCAGTTTTCGAGCTAGAGACACCAGAACTCAAACGGGCAGACCCGAGAGTCCACGGTCCCACCACGCGAAAGTATAGGCCGATAGCCCACCCGCTTCATGACCTTTGACCCCGTTTTCCTTTCACGGCCTACACAGCTCCATAGAGTCCAATGTAAACTGCTGTGGGAGAGTGCTCTCTTAACATCCCACTACCGACAGCTTAGCAGTAAACTCCTTCACCATAAGCGTCGCCTAGTGACCCACGCGGGTTTACCGTATCGAGGACCTCGCTTTAAGCGGGAAAGACGCGGATCGGGGGACGGGGGTTTAGGCGGCGCAACATCTCGCGTTTCCTCCTGGAAATGCAGACCTCTAGTTATGTTGCGCCTGCTGCTTTAAGCAGCGGCGCAATATATTGTTATCCGTAAGTCATATTATTATTATGTTGCGCCTGCTGCTGTAAGCAGCGGCGCGATATATTGTTATCCGTAAGTCATATTATTATTATTATTATTATTCTTATTATTCCGCGTTTCCTTGTCCGCCTAACTAGTCACGCAGCTTTCGAGCTATCGACTCCGTTCCACCTGGAAATCGTCCGTCCTATAGCGACGATGTGGGCTTGTATACAGCTTTCCGATACCCGCACTCGTTCGTCCGCTACACTCGTTTATCGCTCCGTTTTTCCCCAGTCATTTCTATGGAATTAATTTTCGAACTGCTCTAACTCGGTCAATTTTCAAGCTACGGACACGAGATTTCAGACGGTCGGACCCGGGCGCACCGTGACCCGTCACTTCCGTTTTCGGACCTCTCGCACTCATCCCTCTCTTTCTATTCCTCCTTGAATATCCCTCCATTCACTTGTATGGAAGACATTTAGAGTGGGTGACATCATAGACACTCTGGGTTCACTGGCCAAAACCGTTTTTTCACTTTTCAGCCGAACAATTCACCATAACGTTCTCATACTTTCACCTAAAAACTTCATTTAAATTTTAAATGATATAGAAACTTGTCCTTTCTAGCATCTGTAAATTTGAACGTAATCGATAATACGGTTTTTGAGTTATGAATTTTTGTTCGGCACTAGGGAGGGTTTTGGCTCCCATAGAGTTCAATGTATTTTTGGAGCGGCTCAGAGTGCGGTTTCTAAATTTTTCTCCTGTTTTTAACTCGTCATAACACGGTCAATTCTCGCTCAAACTGCTAATTTTTTATACCAGCTTCTTCCTTAGACTCTCCTTGTCGCAACGGTATATGCAGTTTAGCCATTTGGGATAACATTTCTGAGCTATAAGCATTTGTTCGGAGGGTGGGTACGCTCCCATAGGAATACATTGAAATGAATATGCCTGTCCTTTTTCGATATTCAACTTTTAGCCGAACATTTTGCCATAACTTCCTTATACTTTCACCTACAGACTTCATTTTACTTTCAAATGGTAGAGAAACTTCTCCTTTCTAAAATATGTAGATTTGAAATCATTTGAAGATACGGTTCTGGAGTTATGAAGATTTGTTTGGCAGTAGGACGTTTCGGCTCCCATAGAGTTCAATGTATTTTCAGAAAGCCAAATTTTCTCAAATTTGCCCTTTTTTAACTCATTTTTACACCATCAATTCTCGCTCAAACTGAAAAAATTTTTACACCATCTCGAGCGCCAGACTCTCCTTGTCGCTACGGTATGCTTCGTTCAATTTTGGTTGGGAAAAGTTTTCGAGCTACGGGTCATTTTTTGAAGGGTCCCCCCGGTCGAAATTCATTGAATCCTGAGTCTGTCAGTTGTATTCTGTGAGCGTGCGTGTGAGAGACAGAGAGGGGGGAGGGGGAGGGGCAGAGGCAGACACTGACCGGGAGAGGTGTGAGGGCCACAGAAATACACAGGCAGTCTGTAACACTTTAAAGGTCATTTTTAAGGGGGACGTCTTAATTATCCAGGGTTTCTTAAGGTGGAATTTTTAAAGAATACCTCATTCACAATATACTGGCTGTCTTTTCGACATTTTAAGCTTTATTTCAAGTGGTCATTTTTAAAGGTGGACGTGTCAATACAACTGTGTGTTTCTTAAGGTGGAATTTTTATTAAGGTGGTATTTAAAATGTATTGGCCATCTTTTTTTGCTTTTAAGACTCTTTTGGCCTGTGATGTGGACATTTCAATACAATTCTGGGTTTCTTAAGGTGGAATTGTTTTTAAAGGTGGAATTCAAAATGTATCGTTTTCTATTCACACCCTACAGAGCTCCATAGCGTCCAATGTAAACTGCTGTGGGAGAGTGCTCTCTTAACATCCCACTACCGACAGCTTAGCAGTAAACTCCTTCACCATAAGCGTCGCCTAGTGACCCACGCGGGTTTACCGTATCGAGGGCCTCGCTTTAAGCGGGAAAGACGCGGATCGGGGGGCGGGGGTTTAGGCGGCGCAACATCTCGCGTTTCCTCCTGGAAATGCAGACCTCTAGTGTTACGTTTGCTGCCCTTCATTCTGAGGATCGTTCATTGTTGTCCGGTTAACTCCGCCCACAGTTTTCGAGATATCGACTACGTTCAAAGTTTCATTCGTAGAGCTGCCCTGTGGGATGCGGGCTTGTATACAGCTTTTGGAAAAGTTGCATAGTTTTCGCACAGGAAGCATTTGAAGTTTCATCTTTACTCCCATAGGAATGAATGGAAAAATGTCCATAAACTTTTGTCAAACTTTCAAACTGATGTCACACGGTCAGTTTTCGAGCTAGAGACACCAGAACTCAAACGGGCAGACCCGAGGGTCCACGGTCCCGCCGCGTAAAATTATGGGCCGATAGCCCACCCGCTTCATGACCTTTGACCCCGTTTTCCATTCACGGCCTACAGAGCTCCATAGAGTTCAATGTAAACTGCTGTGGGAGAGTGCTCTCTTAACATCCCACTACCGACAGCTTAGCAGTAAACTCCTTCACCATAAGCGTCGCCTAGTGACCCACGTGGGTTTATCGTATCGAGGACCTCGCTTTAAGCGGGAAAGACGCGGATCGGGGGACGGGGGTTTAGGCGGCGCAACATCTCGCGTTTCCTCCTGGAAATGCAGACCTCTAGTGTTACGTTTGCTGCCCTTCATTCTGAGGATCGTTCATTCTTGTCCGTTTAACTCCGCCCACAGTTTTCGAGATATCGACTCCGTTCAAAGTTTGTTTCGTAGAGCTGCCCTGTGGGATGCGGGCTTGTATACAGCTTTTGGAAAAGTTGCATAGTTTTCGCACAGGAAGCATTTGAATTTCATCTTTACTCCCATAGGAAAGAATGGAAAAATGTCCATAAACTTTTGTCAAACTTTCAAACTGCTGTCACACGGTCAGTTTTCGAGCTAGAGACACCAGAACTCAAACGGGCAGACCCGAGGGTCCACGGTCCCACCACGTGAAATTATGGGCCGATAGCCCACCCGCTTCATGACCTTTGACCCCGTTTTCCATTCACGGCCTACAGAGCTCCACAGAGTCCAATGTAAACTGCTGTGGGAGAGTGCTCTCTTAACATCCCACTACCGACAGCTTAGCAGTAAACTCCTTCACCATAAGCGTCGCCTAGTGACCCACGTGGGTTTACCGTATCGAGGACCTCGCTTTAAGTGGGAAAGACGCTGATCGGGGGGCAGGGGTTTAGGCGGCGCAACATCTCGCGTTTCCTCCTGGAAATGCAGACCTCTAGTTATTTTTATTATTATTTTTATTATTCCGCGTTTCCTTGTCCGCTTAACTAGTCCCGCAGCTTTCGAGCTATCGACTCCGTTCCACCTGGAAATCGTGCGTCCTATAGCGACGATGTGGGCTTGTATACAGCTTTCCGATACCCGCACTCGTTCGTCCGCTACACTCGTTTATCGCTCCGTTTTTCCCCAGTCATTTCTATGGAATTAATTTTCAAAGTGCTCTAACTCGGTCATTTTTCAAGCTACGGACACGGGATTTCAGACGGTCGGACCCGGGCGTACCGGCTCCCATCACTTCCGTTTTCGGAATTTTTGCACTCATCCTTCCCTTTCTTTTCCTCCTTCAAAATCCCTCCATTCATTTCAATGGGAGGCTCTTAGAGTGGGGGTGATGTCATCCACTGTAGTTTCAGTGGCCAAAAGCCGTTTTTTCACTTTTCAGCCGAACAAATCACCATAACTTCCTTATAGTTTCACCTAGAAACTTCATTTAAATTTTAAATGGTAGAGAAACTTGTCCTTTCTAAGACCTCTAAATTTGAACATTATTGAAAATACGGTTTTTGAGTTATGAATTTTTGTTCGGCACTAGGGAGGGTTTCGGCTCCCATAGGGTTCAATGTATTTTTGGAGCAGCTCAGAGTGCGGTTTCTAAAATTTTCTCCTGTTTTTAACTCGTCATAACATGCTCAATTCTCACTTAATCTGCAAATTTTTTATACCATATCGATCCCCAGACTCTCCTTGTCGCAACGGTATATACGGTTAAGTGATGTGAGGAAAACTTTCCGAGCTATAAGCATTTGTTCGGAGGGTGGGTACGCTCCCATAGGAACCCATTGAAATTATTTTTTTTCTTTTTCAATTTTCTGCCGAACATTTCACCATAACTTCCTTATACTTTCACCTACAGACTTCATTTAAACTTTAAATGGTAGAGAAATTTCCCCTTTCTCACACTTGTAAGTTTCAGACCGTTTGAGAATACCGTTCTTGAGTTATGAATTTTTGTTTGACACTTGGGAGGGTTTTCCTCCCATAGAGCTCAATGTATTTTAAGAGCGGGTCGGCACGCAGATTTTCAAAACTTTGCCTGTTTTTAACTCGTAATTACACCATCAAATCTCGCTCAAAGTGCAAAAATTTTTACACCATCTCGAGCACCAGACTCTCCTTGTCGCTACGGTATGCTTCGTTCATTTTTGGACCTGGAAAAGTTTTTGAGATATTTGAGGTTTTTTGGAAGGTGCGCCACCGGTCGAAATTCATTGAATCATGAGTCTGTCAGTTGTATTCTGTGAGCGTGCGTGTGAGAGACAGAGAGGGGGGAGGGGGAGGGGCAGAGGCAGACACTGACCGGGAGAGGTGTGAGGGCCACAGAAATACACAGGCAGTCTGTAACACTTTAAAGGTCATTTTTAAGGGGGACGTCTTAATTATCCAGGGTTTCTTAAGGTGGAATTTTTAAAGAATACCTCATTCACAATATACTGGCTGTCTTTTCGACATTTTAAGCTTTATTTAAAGTGGTCATTTTTAAAGGTGGACGTGTCAATACAACTGTGGGTTTCTTAAGGTGGAATTTTTATTAAGGTGGTATTTAAAATGTATTGGCCATCTTTTTTTGCTTTTAAGACTCTTTTGGCCTGTGATGTGGACATTTCAATACAATTCTGGGTTTCTTAAGGTGGAATTGTTTTTAAAGGTGGAATTCAAAATGTATCGTTTTCCATTCACGGCCTACAGAGCTCCATAGAGTCCAATGTAAACTGCTGTGGGAGAGTGCTCTCTTAACATCCCACTACCGACAGCTTAGCAGTAAACTCCTTCACCATAAGCGTCGCCTAGTGACCCACGCGGGTTTACCGTATCGAGGACCTCGCTTTAAGCGGGAAAGACGCGGATCGGGGGACGGGGGTTTAGGCGGCGCAACATCTCGCGTTTCCTCCTGGAAATGCAGACCTCTAGTGTTACGTTTGCTGCCCTTCATTTTGAGGATCTTCATTCCTTGTCCGGTTAACTCCACCCACAGTTTTCGAGATTTCGACTCCGTTCAAAGTTTCATTCGTAGAGCTTCCCTGTGGGATGTGGGCTTGTATACAGCTTTTGGAAAAGTTACATAGTTTTCGCACAGTAAGCATTTGAAGTTTTGTGTTTTCTCCCATAGGAATGAATGGAAAAGTGTCCATAAACTTTTGCCAAACATTCAAACTGCTGTCACACGGTCAGTTTTCGAGCTAGAGACACCAGAACTCAAACGGGCAGACCGGAGGGTCCACGGTCCCACCACGTGAAATTATGGGCCGATAACCCACCCGCTTCATGACCTTTGACCCCGTTTTCCATTCACGGCCTACAGAGCTCCATAGAGTCCAATGTAAACTGCTGTGGGAGAGAGCTCTCTTAACATCCCACTACCGACAGCTTAGCAGTAAACTCCTTCACCATAAGCGTCGCCTAGTGACCCACGCGGGTTTACCGTATCGAGGACCTCGCTTTAAGCGGGAAAGACGCGGATCGGGGGACGGGGGTTTAGGCGGCGCAACATCTCGCGTTTCCTCCTGGAAATGCAGACCTCTAGTGTTACGTTTGCTGCCCTTCATTCTGAGGATCGTTCATTCTTGTCCGGTTAACTCCGCCCACAGTTTTCGAGATATCGACTCCGTTCAAAGTTTCATTCGTAGAGCTTCCCTGTGGGATGCGGGCTTGTATACAGCTTTTGGAAAAGTTGCATAGTTTTCGCACAGTAAGCATTTGAAGTTTCATCTTTTCTCCCATAGGAATGAATGGAAAAATGTCCATAAACTTTTGTCAAACTTTCAAACTGCTGTCACACGCTCAGTTTTCGAGCTAGAGACACCAGAACTCAAACGGGCAGACCCGAGAGTCCAAGGTCCCACCACGTGAAATTATGGGCCGATAGCCCACCCGCTTCATGACCTTTGACCCCGTTTTCCATTCACGGCCTACACAGCTCCACATAGTCCAATGTAAACTGCTGTGGGACAGTGCTCTCTTAACATCCCACTACCAACAGCTTAGCAGTAAACTCCTTCACCATAAGCGTCGCCTAGTGACCCACGCGGGTTTACCGTGTCGAGGACCTCGCTTTAAGCGGGAAAGACGCGGATCGGGGGGCAGGGGTTTAGGCGGCGCAACATCTCGCGTTTCCTCCAGGAAATGCAGACCTCTAGTGTTACGTTTGCTGCCCTTCATTCTGAGGATCGTTCATTTTTGTCCGGTTAACTCCGCCCACAGTTTTCGAGATATCGACTCCGTTCAAAGTTTCATTCGTAGAGCTTCCCTGTGGGATGCGGGCTTGTATACAGCTTTTGGAAAAGTTGCATAGTTTTAGCACAGTAAGCATTTGAAGTTTCATCTTTTCTCCCATAGGAATGAATGGAAAAATGTCCATAAACGTTTGTCAAACTTTCAAACTGCTGTCACACGCTCAGTTTTCGAGCTAGAGACACCAGAACTCAAACGGGCAGACCCGAGAGTCCAAGGTCCCACCACGTGAAATTATGGGCCGATAGCCCACCCGCTTCATGACCTTTGACCCCGTTTTCCATTCACGGCCTACACAGCTCCACATAGTCCAATGTAAACTGCTGTGGGACAGTGCTCTCTTAACATCCCACTACCAACAGCTTAGCAGTAAACTCCTTCACCATAAGCGTCGCCTAGTGACCCACGCGGGTTTACCGTGTCGAGGACCTCGCTTTAAGCGGGAAAGACGCGGATCGGGGGGCAGGGGTTTAGGCGGCGCAACATCTCGCGTTTCCTCCTGGAAATGCAGACCTCTAGTGTTACGTTTGCTGCCCTTCATTCTGAGGATCGTTCATTCTTGTCCGGTTAACTCCGCCCACAGTTTTCGAGATATCGACTCCGTTCAAAGTTTGTTTCGTAGAGCTGCCCTGTGGGATGCGGGCTTGTATACAGCTTTTGGAAAAGTTGCATAGTTTTCGCACAGGAAGCCTTTGAACTTTCATCTTTACTCCCATAGGAATGAATGGAAAAATGTCCATAAACTTTTGTCAAACTTTCAAACTGCTGTCACACGCTCAGTTTTCGAGCTAGAGACACCAGAACTCAAACGGGCAGACCCGAGGGTCCAAGGTCCCACCACGTAAAATTATAGGCCGATAGCCCACCCGCTTCATGACCTTTGACCCCGTTTTCCATTCACGGCCTACACAGCTCCATAGAGTCCAATGTGAACTGCTGTGGGACAGTGCTCTCTTAACATCCCACTACCAACAGCTTAGCAGTAAACTCCTTCACCATAAGCGTCGCCTAGTGACCCACGCGGGTTTACCGTATCGAGGACCTCGCTTTAAGCGGTAAAGACGCGGATCGGGGGGCGGGGGTTTAGGCGGCGCAACATCTCGCGTTTCCTCCTGGAAATGCAGACCTCTAGTGTTACGTTTGCTGCCCTTCATTCTGAGGATCGTTCATTCTTGTCCGGTTAACTCCGCCCACAGTTTTCGAGATGTCGACTCTGTTCAAAGTTTGTTTCGTAGAGCTTCCCTGTGGGATGCGGGCTTATATACAGCTTTTGGAAAAGTTGCATAGCTTTCGCACAGGAAGCATTTGAAGTTTCATCTTTACTCCCATAGGAATGAATGGAAAAATGTCCATAAACTTTTGTCAAACTTTCAAACTGCTGTCACACGGTCAGTTTTCGAGCTAGAGACACCAGAACTCAAACGGGCAGACCCGAGGGTCCACGGTCCCACCACGTGAAATTATGGGCCGATAGCCCACCCGCTTCATGACCTTTGACCCCGTTTTCCATTCACGGCCTACAGAGCTCCATAGAGTCCAATGTAAACTGCTGTGGGACAGTGCTCTCTTAACATCCCACTACCGACAGCTTAGCAGTAAACTCCTTCACCATAAGCGTCGCCTAGTGACCCACGCGGGTTTTTCCGTACCGAGGACCTCGCTTTAAGCGGTAAAGACGCGGATCGGGGGGCGGGGGTTTAGGCGGCGCAACATCTCGCGTTTCCTCCTGGAAATGCAGACCTCTAGTTATGTTGCGCCTGCTGCTTTAAGCAGCAGCGCGCAATATATTGTTATCCGTAAGTCATATTATTATTATTTTTATTATTATTTTTATTATTCCGCGTTTCCTTGTCCGCTTAACTAGTCCCGCAGCTTTCGAGCTATCGACTCCGTTCCACCTGGAAATCGTGCGTCCTATAGCGACGATGTGGGCTTGTATACAGCTTTCCGATACCCGCACTCGTTCGTCCGCTACACTCGTTTATCGCTCTGTTTTTCCCCAGTCATTTCTATGGAATTAATTTTCAAAGTGCTCTAACTCGGTCATTTTTCAAGCTACGGACACGGGATTTCAGACGGTCGGACCCGGGCGTACCGGCTCCCATCACTTCCGTTTTCGGAATTTTTGCACTCATCCTTCCCTTTCTTTTCCTCCTTCAAAATCCCTCCATTCATTTCAATGGGAGGCTCTTAGAGTGGGGGTGATGTCATCCACTGTAGTTTCAGTGGCAAAAAGCCGTTTTTTCACTTTTCAGCCGAACAAATCGCCATAACTTCCTCATAGTTTCACCTAGAAACTTCATTTAAATTTTAAATGGTAGAGAAACTTGTCCTTTCTGAGACCTCTAAATTTGAACATTATTGAAAATACGGTTTTTGAGTTATGAATTTTTGTTCGGCACTAGGGAGGGTTTCGGCTCCCATAGGGTTCAATGTATTTTTGGAGCAGCTCAGAGTGCGGTTTCTAAAATTTTCTCCTGTTTTTAACTCGTCATAACATGCTCAATTCTCATTTAATCTGCACATTTTTGATACCATATCGATCCCCAGACTCTCCTTGTCGCAACGGTATATACGGTTAAGTGATGTGAGGAAAACTTTCCGAGCTATAAGCATTTGTTCGGAGGGTGGGTACGCTCCCATAGGAACCCATTGAAATTATTTTTTTTCTTTTTCAATTTTCTGCCGAACATTTCACCATAACTTCCTTATACTTTCACCTACAGACTTCATTTAAATTTTAAATGGTAGAGAAATTTCCCCTTTCTCAAACTTGTAAGTTTCAGACCGTTTGAGAATACCGTTCTTGAGTTATGAATTTTTGTTTGACACTTGGGAGGGTTTTCCTCCCATAGAGCTCAATGTATTTTAAGAGCGGGTCGGCACGCAGATTTTCAAAACTTTGCCTGTTTTTAACTCGTAATTACACCATCAAATCTCGCTCAAAGTGCAAAATTTTTTACACCATCTCGAGCACAAGACTCTCCTTGTCGCTACGGTATGCTTCGTTCAATTTTGGTTGGGAAAAGTTTTCGAGCTACGGGTGATTTTTTGGAGGGTGCTCCCCGGTCGAAATTCATTGAATCATGAGTCTGTCAGTTGTATTCTGTGAGCATGCGTGTGAGAGAGACAGAGGGGGGAGGGGGAGGGGCAGAGGCAGAGACTGAGGGGAAGAGCTGTGAGGGCCACAGAAATACACAGGCAGTCTGTAACACTTTAAAGGTCATTTTTAAGGGGGACGTCTTAATTATCCAGGGTTTCTTAAGGTGGAATTTTTAAAGAATACCTCATTCACAATATACTGGCTGTCTTTTCGACATTTTAAGCTTTATTTAAAGTGGTCATTTTTAAAGGTGGACGTGTCAATACAACTGTGGGTTTCTTAAGGTGGAATTTTTATTAAGGTGGTATTTAAAATGTATTGGCCATCTTTTTTTGCTTTTGGCCTGTGATGTGGACATTTCAATACAATTCTAGGTTTCTTAAGGTGGAATTGTTTTTAAAGGTGGAATTCAAAATTTATCGTTTTCTATTCACGCCCTACCGAGCTCCATAGAGTCCAATGTAAACTGCTGTGGGAGAGTGCTCTCTTAACATCCCACTACCAACAGCTTAGCAGTAAACTCCTTCACCATAAGCGTCGCCTAGTGACCCACGCGGGTTTACCGTATCGAGGACCTCGCTTTAAGCGGGAAAGACGCGGATCGGGGGACGGGGGTTTAGGCGGCGCAACATCTCACGTTTCCTCCTGGAAATGCAGACCTCTAGTGTTACGTTTGCTGCCCTTCATTCTGAGGATCGTTCATTCTTGTCCGGTTAACTCAGCCCACAGTTCTCGAGATATCGACTCCGTTCAAAGTTTGTTTCGTAGAGCTTCCCTGTGGGATGCGGGCTTGTATACAGCTTTTGGAAAAGTTGCATAGTTTTCGCACAGTAAGCCTTTGAAGTTTCATCTTTTCTCCCGTAGGAATGAATGGGAAAATGTCCATAAACTTTTGTCAAACTTTAAAACTGCTGTCACACGGTCAGTTTTCGAGCTAGAGACACCAGAATTCAAACGGGCACACGCGAGAGTCCACGGTCCCACCACGTGAATTTATGGGCCGATAGCCCACCCGCTTCATGACCTTTGACCCCGTTTTCCTTTCACGGCCTACAGAGCTCCATAGAGTCCAATGTAAACTGCTGTGGGAGAGTGCTCTCTTAACATCCCACTACCGACAGCTTAGCAGTAAACTCCTTCACCATAAGCGTCGCCTAGTGACCCACGCGGGTTTACCGTATCGAGGACCTCGCTTTAAGCGGGAAAGACGCGGATCGGGGGGCGGGGGTTTAGGCGGCGCAACATCTCGCGTTTCCTCCTGGAAATGCAGACCTCCAGTGTTACGTTTGCTGCCCTTCATTCTGAGGATCGTTCATTCTTGTCCGGTTAACTCCGCCCACAGTTTTCGAGATATCGACTCCGTTCAAAGTTTCATTCGTAGAGCTTCCCTGTGGAATGCGGGCTTGTATACAGCTTTTGGAAAAGTTGCATAGTTTTCGCACAGTAAGCATTTGAAGTTTCATCTTTTCTCCCATAGGAATGAATGGAAAAATGTCCATAAACTTTTGTCAAACTTTCAAACTGCTGTCACACGCTCAGTTTTCGAGCTAGAGACACCAGAACTCAAACGGGCAGACCCGAGAGTCCAAGGTCCCACCACGTGAAATTATGGGCCGATAGCCCACCCGCTTCATGACCTTTGACCCCGTTTTCCATTCACGGCCTACACAGCTCCACATAGTCCAATGTAAACTGCTGTGGGACAGTGCTCTCTTAACATCCCACTACTTAGCAGTAGCTTAGCAGTAAACTCCTTCACCATAAGCGTCGCCTAGTGACCCACGCGGGTTTACCGTGTCGAGGACCTCGCTTTAAGCGTGAAAGACGCGGATCGGGGGGCAGGGGTTTAGGCGGCGCAACATCTCGCGTTTCCTCCTGGAAATGCAGACCTCTAGTGTTACGTTTGCTGCCCTTCATTCTGAGGATCGTTCATTCTTGTCCGGTTAACTCCGCCCACAGTTTTCGAGATATCGACTCCGTTCAAAGTTTCATTCGTAGAGCTTCCCTGTGGGATGCGGGCTTGTATACAGCTTTTGGAAAATTTGCATAGTTTTCGCACAGTAAGCATTTGAAGTTTCATCTTTTCTCCCATAGGAATGAATGGAAAAATGTCCATAAACTTTTGTCAAACTTTCAAACTGCTGTCACACGCTCAGTTTTCGAGCTAGAGACACCAGAACTCAAACGGGCAGACCCGAGAGTCCAAGGTCCCACCACGTGAAATTATGGGCCGATAGCCCACCCGCTTCATGACCTTTGACCCCGTTTTCCATTCACAGCCTACTCAGCTCCACATAGTCCAATGTAAACTGCTGTGGGACAGTGCTCTCTTAACATCCCACTACCAACAGCTTAGCAGTAAACTCCTTCACCATAAGCGTCGCCTAGTGACCCACGCGGGTTTACCGTATCGAGGACCTCGCTTTAAGCGGGAAAGACGCGGATCGGGGGGCGGGGGTTTAGGCGGCGCAACATCTCGCGTTTCCTCCTGGAAATGCAGACCTCTAGTGTTACGTTTGCTGCCCTTCATTCTGAGGATCGTTCATTCTTGTCCGGTTAACTCCGCCCACAGTTTTCGAGATATCGACTCCGTTCAAAATTTGTTTCGTAGAGCTTCCCTGTGGGATGTGGGCTTGTATACAGCTTTTGGAAAAGTTACATAGTTATAGCACAGTAAGCATTTGAAGTTTCATCTTTACTCCCATAGGAATGAATGGAAAAATGTCCATAAACTTTTGTCAAACTTTAAAACTGCTGTCACACGGTCAGTTTTCGAGCTAGAGACACCAGAACTCAAACGGGCAGACCCGAGGGTCCACGGTCCCACCACGTAAAATTATGGGCCGATAGCCCACCCGCTTCATGACCTTTGACCCCGTTTTCCTTTCACGGCCTACAGAGCTCCATAGAGTCCAATGTAAACTGCTGTGGGAGAGTGCTCTCTTAACATCCCACTACCGACAGCTTAGCAGTAAACTCCTTCACCATAAGCGTCACCTAGTGACCCACGCGGGTTTACCGTACCGAGGACCTCGCTTTAAGCGGGAAAGACGCGGATCGGGGGGCGGGGGTTTAGGCGGCGCAACATCTCGCGTTTCCTCCTGGAAATGCAGACCTCTAGTGTTACGTTTGCTGCCCTTCATTCTGAGGATCGTTCATTCTTGTCCGGTTAACTCCGCCCACAGTTTTCGAGATATCGACTCCGTTCAAAGTTTCATTCGTAGAGCTACCCTGTGGGATGCGGGCTTGTATACAGCTTTTGGAAAAGTTGCATAGTTTTCGCACAGTAAGCATTTGAAGTTTCATCTTTTCTCCCATAGGAATGAATGGAAAAATGTCCATAAACTTTTGTCAAACTTTCAAACTGCTGTCACACGCTCAGTTTTCGAGCTAGAGACACCAGAACTCAAACGGGCAGACCCGAGGGTCCAAGGTCCCACCACATAAAATTATAGGCCGATAGCCCACCCGCTTCATGACCTTTGACCCCGTTTTCCATTCACGGCCTACACAGCTCCATAGAGTCCAATGTAAACTGCTGTGGGACAGTGCTCTCTTAACATCCCACTACCGACAGCTTAGCAGTAAACTCCTTCACCATAAGCGTCGCCTAGTGACCCACGCGGGTTTACCGTATCGAGGACCTCGCTTTAAGCGGGAAAGACGCGGATCGGGGGGCAGGGGTTTAGGCGGCGCAACATCTCGCATTTCCTCCTGGAAATGCAGACCTCTAGTGTTACGTTTGCTGCCCTTCATTCTGAGGATCGTTCGTTCTTGTCCGGTTAACTCCGCCCACAGTTTTCGAGATATCGACTCCGTTCAAAGTTTCATTCGTAGAGCTTCCCTGTGGGATGCGGGCTTGTATACAGCTTTTGGAAAAGTTGCATAGTTTTAGCACAGTAAGCATTTGAAGTTTCATCTTTTGTCCCATAGGAATGAATGGAAATATGTCCATAAACTTTTGTCAAACTTTCAAACTGCTGTCACACGCTCAGTTTTCGAGCTAGAGACACCAGAAATCAAACGGGCAGACCCGAGAGTCCAAGGTCCCACCACGTGAAATTATAGGCCGATACCCCGCCCGCTTCATGACCTTTGACCCCGTTTTCCATTCACGGCCTACAGAGCTCCATAGAGTCCAATGTAAACTGCTGTGGGAGAGTGCTCTCTTAACATCCCACTACCGACAGCTTAGCAGTAAACTCCTTCACCATAAGCGTCGCCTAGTGACCCACGCGGGTTTACCGTATCGAGGACCTCGCTTTAAGCGGGAAAGACGCGGATCGGGGGGCAGGGGTTTAGGCGGCGCAACATCTCGCGTTTCCTCCTGGAAATGCAGACCTCTAGTTATTATTTTTATTTTTATTATTCCACGTTTCCTTGTCCGCTTAACTAGTCCCGCAGCTTTCGAGCTATCGACTCCGTTCCACCTGGAAATCGTGCGTCCTATAGCGACGATGTGGGCTTGTATACAGCTTTCCAATACCCGCACTCGTTCGTCCGCTACACTCGTTTATCGCTCCGTTTTTCCCCAGTCATTTCTATGGAATTAATTTTCAAAGTGCTCTAACTCGGTCATTTTTCAAGCTACGGACACGGGATTTCAGACGGTCGGACCCGGGCGTACCGGCTCCCATCACTTCCGTTTTCGGAATTTTTGCACTCATCCTTCCCTTTCTATCACTCCTTCAAAATCCCTCCATTCATTTCAATGGGAGGCTCTTAGAGTGGGTGACATCATACACTGTAGATTCCTTCTCAGAAAACGGGTTTTTCACTTTTCAGCCGAACAAATCGCCATAACTTCCTCATACTTTCACCTAGAAACTTCATTTAAATTTTAAATGGTAGAGAAACTTGTCCTTTCTAAGACCTCTAAATTTGAACATTATTGAAAATACGGTTTTTGAGTTATGAATTTTTGTTCGGCACTAGGGAGGGTTTCGGCTCCCATAGGGTTCAATGTATTTTTGGAGCAGCTCAGAGTGCGGTTTCTAAAATTTTCTCCTGTTTTTAACTCGTCATAACATGCTCAATTCTCACTTAATCTGCAATTTTTTTATACCACATCGATCCCCAGACTCTCCTTGTCGCAACGGTATATACGGTTAAGTGATGTGGGGAAAACTTTCCGAGCTATAAGCATTTGTTCGGAGGGTGGGTACGCTCCCATAGGAACCCATTGAAATTATTTTTTTTCTTTTTAATTTTTCTGCCGAACATTATACCATAACTTCCTTATACTTTCACCTACAGACTTCATTTAAACTTTAAATGGTAGAGAAATTTCCTCTTTCTCACACTTGTAAGTTTCAGACCGTTTGAGAATACCGTTCTTGAGTTATGAATTTTTGTTTGACACTTGGGAGGGTTTTCCTCCCATAGAGCTCAATGTATTTTAAGAGCGGCTCGGCACGCAGATTTTCAAAACTTTGCCTGTTTTTAACTCGTAATTACACCATCAAATCTCGCTCAAAGTGCAAAAATGTTTACACCATCTCGAGCACCAGACTCTCCTTGTCGCTACGGTATGCTTCGTTCATTTTTGGACCTGGAAAAGTTTTTGAGATATTTGAGGTTTTTTGGAAGGTGCGCCACGGGTCGAAATTCATTGAATCATGAGTCTGTCAGTTGTGTTCTGTGAGCGTGCGTGTGAGAGAGAGAGAGGGGGGAGGGGGAGGGGCAGAGGCAGAGACTGACAGGGAGAGCTGTGAGGGCCACAGAAATACACAGGCAGTCTGTAACACTTTAAAGGTCATTTTTAAGGGGGACATCTTAATTATCCAGGGTTTCTTAAGGTGGAATTTTTTAAGAATACCTCATTTACAATATACTGCCTGTCTTTTCGACATTTTAAGCTTTATTTAAAGTGGTCATTTTTAAAGGTGGACGTGTCAATACAACTGTGGGTTTCTTAAGGTGGAATTTTTATTAAGGTGGTATTTAAAATGTATTGGCCATCTTTTTTTGCTTTTAAGACTCTTTTGGCCTGTGATGTGGACATTTCAATACAATTCTGGGTTTCTTAAGGTGGAATTGTTTTTAAAGGTGGAATTCAAAAGGTATCGTTTTCCATTCACGGCCTACAGAGCTCCATAGAGTCCAATGTAAACTGCTGTGGGAGAGTGCTCTCTTAACATCCCACTACCGACAGCTTAGCAGTAAACTCCTTCACCATAAGCGTCGCCTAGTGACCCACGCGGGTTTACCATATCGAGGACCTCGCTTTAAGCGGGAAAGACGCGGATCGGGGGACGGGGGTTTAGGCGGCGCAACTTCTCGTGTTACGTTTGCTGCCCTTCATTCTGAGGATCGTTCATTCTTGTCCGGTTAACTCCGCCCACAGTTTTCGAGATATCGACTCCGTTCAAAGTTTGTTTCGTAGAGCTGCCCTGTGGGATGCGGGCTTGTATACAGCTTTTGGAAAAGTTGCATAGTTTTTGCACAGTAAGCCTTTGAAGTTTCATCTTTTCTCCCATAGGAATGAATGGAAAAATGTCCATAAACTTTTGTCAAACTTTCAAACTGCTGTCACACGGTCAGTTTTCGAGCTACAGACACCAGAACTCAAACGGGCAGACCCGAGGGTCCACGGTCCCGCCACGTAAAATTATGGGCCGATAGCCCACCCGCTTCATGACCTTTGACCCCGTTTTCCTTTCACGGCCTACAGAGCTCCATAGAGTCCAATGTAAACTGCTGTGGGAGAGTGCTCTCTTAACATCCCACTACCAACAGCTTAGCAGTAAACTCCTTCAGCATAAGCGTCGCCTAGTGACCCACGCGGGTTTACCGTATCGAGGACCTCGCTTTAAGCGGGAAAGACGCGGATCGGGGGGCGGGGGTTTAGGCGGCGCAACATCTCGCGTTTCCTCCTGGTGTTACGTTTGCTGCCCTTCATTCTGAGTATCGTTCGTTCTTGTCCGGTTAACTCCGCCCACAGTTTTCGAGATATCGACTCCGTTCAAAGTTTCATTCGTACAGCTTCCCTGTGGGATGCGGGCTTGTATACAGCTTTTGGAAAAGTTACATAGTTTTCGCACAGTAAGCATTTGAAGTTTCATCTTTACTCCCATAGGAATGAATGGAAAAATGTCCATAAACTTTTGTCAAACTTTCAAACTGCTGTCACACGGTCAGTTTTCGAGCTAGAGACACCAGAATTCAAACGGGCAGACCCGAGAGTCCACGGTCCCGCCACGTGAAATTATGGGCCGATAGCCCACCCGCTTCATGACCTTTGACCCCGTTTTCTATTCACGGCCTACACAGCTCCATAGAGTCCAATGTAAACTGCTGTGGGAGAGTGCTCTCTTAACATCCCACTACCGACAGCTTAGCAGTAAACTCCTTCACCATAAGCGTCGCCTAGTGACCCATGTGGGTTTACCGTATCGAGGACCTCGCTTTAAGCGGGAAAGACGCGGATCGGGGGGCAGGGGTTTAGGCGGCGCAACATCTCGCGTTTCCTCCTGGAAATGCAGACCTCTAGTGTTACGTTTGCTGCCCTTCATTCTGAGG
Organism: Hoplias malabaricus; assembly: GCF_029633855.1. Lineage (NCBI taxonomy): Eukaryota > Metazoa > Chordata > Actinopteri > Characiformes > Erythrinidae > Hoplias > Hoplias malabaricus. The sequence continues at coordinate 32,892,496 of NC_089819.1, read as the reverse complement.
ATCGTTCATTCTTGTCCGGTTAACTCCGCCCACAGTTTTCGAGATATCGACTCCGTTCAAAGTTTGTTTCGTAGAGCTTCCCTGTGGGATGCGGGCTTGTATACAGCTTTTGGAAAAGTTACATAGTTTTCGCACAGTAAGCATTTGAAGTTTCAACTTTTCTCCCTTAGGAATGAATGGAAAAATGTCCATAAACTTTTGTCAAACTTTCAAAGTGCTGTCACACGGTCAGTTTTCGAGCTAGAGACACCAGAACTCAAACGAGCAGACCCGAGGGTCCACGGTCCCACCACGTAAAACTATGGGCCGATAGCCCACCCGCTTCATGACCTTTGACCCCTTTTCCATTCACGGCCTACAGAGCTCCATAGAGTCCAATGTAAACTGCTGTGGGACAGTGCTCTATTAACATCCCACTACCAACAGCTTAGCAGTAAACTCCTTCACCATAAGCGTCGCCTAGTGACCCACACGGGTTTACCGTATCGAGGACCTCGCTTTAAGCGGGAAAGACGCGGATCGGGGGGCGGGGGTTTAGGCGGCGCAACATCTCGCGTTTCCTCCTGGAAATGCAGACCTCTAGTGTTACGTTTGCTGCCCTTCATTCTGAGGATCGTTCATTCTTGTCCGGTTAACTCCGCCCACAGTTTTCGAGATATCGACTCCGTTCAAAGTTTGTTTCGTAGAGCTGCCCTGTGGGATGCGGGCTTGTATACAGCTTTTGGAAAAGTTGCATAGTTTTCGCACAGTAACCATTTGAAGTTTCATCTTTACTCCCATAGGAATGAATGGAAAAATGTCCATAAACTTTTGTCAAACTTTCAAACTGCTGTCACACGCTCAGTTTTCGAGCTAGAGACACCAGAATTCAAACGGGCAGACCCGAGGGTCCACGGTCCCACCACGTAAAATTAAGAGCCGATAGCCCACCCGCTTCATGACCTTTGACCCCGTTTTCCATTCACGGCCTACAGAGCTCCACAGAGTCCAATGTAAACTGCTGTGGGAGAGTGCTCTCTTAACATCCCACTACCGACAGCTTAGCAGTAAACTCCTTCACCATAAGCGTCGCCTAGTGACCCACGTGGGTTTGCCGTATCGAGGACCTCGCTTTAAGCGGGAAAAACGCGGATCGGGGGGCAGGGGTTTAGGCGGCGCAACATCTCGCGTTTCCTCCTGGAAATGCAGACCTCTAGTGTTACGTTTGCTGCCCTTCATTCTGAGGATCGTTCATTCTTGTCCGGTTAACTCCGCCCACAGTTTTCGAGATATCGACTCCGTTCAAAGTTTCATTCGTAGAGCTTCCCTGTGGGATGCGGGCTTGTATACAGCTTTTGGAAAAGTTGCATAGTTTTCGCACAGTAAGCATTTGAAGTTTCATCTTTTCTCCCGTAGGAATGAATGGAAAAATGTCCATAAACTTTTGTCAAACTTTCAAACTGCTGTCACACGCTCAGTTTTCGAGCTAGAGACACCAGAACTCAAACGGGCAGACCCGAGAGTCCAAGGTCCCACCACGTGAAATTATGGGCCGATAGCCCACCCGCTTCATGACCTTTGACCCCGTTTTCCATTCACGGCCTACACAGCTCCACATAGTCCAATGTAAACTGCTGTGGGAGAGTGCTCTCTTAACATCCCACTACCGACAACTTAGCAGTAAACTCCTTCACCATAAGCGTCGCCTAGTGACCCACGCGGGTTTACCGTATCGAGGACCTCGCTTTAAGCGGGAAAGACGCGGATCGGTGGAAGGGGGTTTAGGCGGCGCAACATCTCGCGTTTCCTCCTGGAAATGCAGACCTCTAGTGTTACGTTTGCTGCCCTTCATTCTGAGGATCGTTCATTCTTGTCCGGTTAACTCCGCCCACAGTTTTCGAGATATCGACTCCGTTCAAAGTTTCATTCGTAGAGCTTCCCTGTGGGATGTGGGCTTGTATACAGCTTTTGGAAAAGTTACATAGTTTTTGCACAGTAAGCATTTGAAGTTTCATCTTTACTCTCATAGGAATGAATGGAAAAATGTCCATAAACTTTTGTCAAACTTTCAAACTGCTGTCACACGCTCAGTTTTCGAGCTACAGACACCAGAATTCAAACGGGCAGACCCGAGAGTCCACGGTCCCGCCACGTGAAATTATAGGCCGATACCCCGCCCGCTTCATGACCTTTGACCCCGTTTTCCATTCACGGCCTACACAGCTCCATAGAGTCCAATGTAAACTGCTGTGGGACAGTGCTCTCTTAACATCCCACTACCAACAGCTTAGCAGTAAACTCCTTCACCATAAGCGTCGCCTAGTGACCCACGCGGGTTTACCGTATCGAGGACCTCGCTTTAAGCGGTAAAGACGCGGATCGGGGGGCGGGGGTTTAGGCGGCGCAACATCTCGCGTTTCCTCCTGGAAATGCAGACCTCTAGTGTTACGTTTGCTGCCCTTCATTCTGAGGATCGTTCATTCTTGTCCGGTTAACTCCGCCCACAGTTTTCGCGATATCGACTCCGTTCAAAGTTTGTTTCGTAGAGCTTCCCTGTGGGATGCGGGCTTGTATACAGCTTTTGGAAAAGTTGCATAGTTTTTGCACAGGAAGCCTTTGAACTTTCATCTTTACTCCCATAGGAATGAATGGAAAAATGTCCATAAACTTTTGTCAAACTTTAAAACTGCTGTCACACGGTCAGTTTTCGAGCTAGACACACCAGAATTCAAACGGGCAGACCCGAGGGTCCACGGTCCCACCACGTAAAATTATGGGCCGATAGCCCAACCACGTCATGACCTTTGACCCCATTTTCCATTCATGGCCTACACAGCTCCATAGAGTCCAATGTAAACTGCTGTGGGAGAGTGCTCTCTTAACATCCCACTACCGACAGCTTAGCAGTAAACTCCTTCACCATAGGCGTCGCCTAGTGACCCACGCGGGTTTACCGTATCGAGGACCTCGCTTTAAGCGAGAAAGACGCGGATCGGGGGGCGGGGGTTTAGGTGGCGCAACATCTCGCGTTTCCTCCTGGAAATGCAGACCTCTAGTGTTACGTTTGCTGCCCTTCATTCTGAGGATCGTTCATTCTTGTCCGGTTAACTCCGCCCACAGTTTTCGAGATATCGACTCCGTTCAAAGTTTCATTCGTAGAGCTGCCCTGTGGGATGCGGGCTTGTATACAGCTTTTGGAAAAGTTGCATAGTTTTCGCACAGTAACCATTTGAAGTTTCATCTTTACTCCCATAGGAATGAATGGAAAAATGTCCATAAACTTTTGTCAAACTTTCAAACTGCTGTCACACGGTCAGTTTTCGCGCTAGAGACACCAGAACTCAAACGGGCAGACCCGAGAGTCCACGGTCCCACCACGTGAAACTATAGGCCGATAGCCCACCCGCTTCATGACCTTTGACCCCGTTTTCCATTCACGGCCTACACAGCTCCATAGAGTCCAATGTAAACTGCTGTGGGAGAGTGCTCTCTTAACATCCCACTACCGACAGCTTAGCAGTAAACTCCTTCACCATAGGCGTCGCCTAGTGACCCACGCGGGTTTATCGTACCGACAGCCTCTCTTTAAGCGGGAAAGACGCGGATCGGGGGGCAGGGGTTTAGGCGGCGCAACATCTCGCGTTTCCTCCTGGAAATGCAGACCTCTAGTGTTACGTTTGCTGCCCTTCATTCTGAGGATCGTTCATTCTTGTCCGGTTAACTCCGCCCACAGTTTTCGAGATATCGACTCCGTTCAAAGTTTCATTCGTAGAGCTTCCCTGTGGGATGCGGGCTTGTATACAGCTTTTGGAAAAGTTGCATAGTTTTCGCACAGTAAGCATTTGAAGCTTCGTGTTTTCTCCCATAGGACTGAATGGAAAAATGTCCATAAACTTTTGTCAAACTTTCAAACTGCTGTCACACGCTCAGTTTTCGAGCTAGAGACACCAGAATTCAAACGGGCAGACCCGAGAGTCCACGGTCCCACCACGTGAAATTATGGGCCGATAGCCCACCCGCTTCATGACCTTTGACCCCGTTTTCCATTCACGGCCTACAGAGCTCCATAGAGTCCAATGTAAACTGCTGTGGGAGAGTGCTCTCTTAACATCCCACTACCAACAGCTTAGCAGTAAACTCCTTCACCATAAGCGTCGCCTAGTGACCCACGCGGGTTTACCGTATCGAGGACCTCGCTTTAAGCGGGAAAGACGCGGATCGGGGGGCAGGGATTTAGGCGGCGCAACATCTCGCGTTTCCTCCTGGAAATGCAGACCTCTAGTTATGTTGCGCCTGCTGCTGTAAGCAGCGGCGCGACATATTGTTATCCGTAAGTCATATTATTATGTTGCGCCTGCTGCTTTAAGCAGCGGCGCAATATATTGTTATCCGTAAGTCATATTATTATTATTTTTATTATTATTTTTATTATTCCGCGTTTCCTTGTCCGCTTAACTAGTCCCGCAGCTTTCGAGCTATCGACTCCGTTCCACCTGGAAATCGTGCGTCCTATAGCGACGATGTGGGCTTGTATACAGCTTTCCGATACCCGCACTCGTTCGTCCGCTACACTCGTTTTTCGCTCTGTTTTTCCCCAGTCATTTCTATGGAATTAATTTTCAAAGTGCTCTAACTCGGTCATTTTTCAAGCTACGGACACGGGATTTCAGACGGTCGGACCCGGGCGTACCGGCTCCCATCACTTCCGTTTTCGGAATTTTTGCACTCATCCTTCCCTTTCTTTTCCTCCTTCAAAATCCCTCCATTCATTTCAATGGGAGGCTCTTAGAGTGGGGGTGATGTCATCCACTGTAGTTTCAGTGGCAAAAAGCCGTTTTTTCACTTTTCAGCCGAACAAATCGCCATAACTTCCTCATAGTTTCACCTAGAAACTTCATTTAAATTTTAAATGGTAGAGAAACTTGTCCTTTCTGAGACCTCTAAATTTGAACATTATTGAAAATACGGTTTTTGAGTTATGAATTTTTGTTCGGCACTAGGGACGGTTTCGGCTCCCATAGGGTTCAATGTATTTTTGGAGCAGCTCAGAGTGCGGTTTCTAAAATTTTCTCCTGTTTTTAACTCGTCATAACATGCTCAATTCTCACTTAATCTGCAAATTTTTTATACCATATCGATCCCCTGACTCTCCTTGTCGCAACGGTATACGGTTAAGTGATGTGAGGAAAACTTTCCGAGCTATAAGCATTTGTTCGGAGGGTGGGTACGCTCCCATAGGAACCCATTGAAATTATTTTTTTTCTTTTTCAATTTTCTGCCGAACATTTCACCATAACTTCCTTATACTTTCACCTACAGACTTCATTTAAATTTTAAATGGTAGAGAAATTTCCCCTTTCTCAAACTTGTAAGTTTCAGACCGTTTGAGAATACCGTTCTTGAGTTATGAATTTTTGTTTGACACTTGGGAGGGTTTTCCTCCCATAGAGCTCAATGTATTTTAAGAGCGGGTCGGCAGGCAGATTTTCAAAACTTTGCCTGTTTTTAACTCGTAATTACACCATCAAATCTCGCTCAAAGTGCAAAAATTTTGACACCATCTCGAGCACAAGACTCTCCTTGTCGCTACGGTATGCTTCGTTCAATTTTGGTTGGGAAAAGTTTTCGAGCTACGGGTGATTTTTTGGAGGGTGCTCCCCGGTCGAAATTCATTGAATCATGAGTCTGTCAGTTGTATTCTGTGAGCATGCGTGTGAGAGAGACAGAGGGGGGAGGGGGAGGGGCAGAGGCAGAGACTGAGGGGAAGAGCTGTGAGGGCCACAGAAATACACAGGCAGTCTGTAACACTTTAAAGGTCATTTTTAAGGGGGACGTCTTAATTATCCAGGGTTTCTTAAGGTGGAATTTTTAAAGAATACCTCATTCACAATATACTGGCTGTCTTTTCGACATTTTAAGCTTTATTTAAAGTGGTCATTTTTAAAGGTGGACGTGTCAATACAACTGTGGGTTTCTTAAGGTGGAATTTTTATTAAGGTGGTATTTAAAATGTATTGGCCATCTTTTTTTGCTTTTGGCCTGTGATGTGGACATTTCAATACAATTCTGGGTTTCTTAAGGTGGAATTGTTTTTAAAGGTGGAATTCAAAATTTATCGTTTTCTATGTTTTTCCCCAGTCATTTCTATGGAATTAATTTTCTAACTGCTCTAACTCGGTCAATTTTCAAGCTACGGACACGAGATTTCAAACGGTCAGACCCGGGCGCACCGTGACCCGTCACTTCCGTTTTCGGACCTCTCGCACTCATCCCTCTCTTTCTATTCCTCCTTGAATATCCCTCCATTCACTTGTATGGAAGACATTTAGAGTGGGTGACATCATAGACACTCTGGGTTCACTGGCCAAAACCGTTTTTTCACTTTTCAGCCGAACAATTCACCATAACGTTCTCATACTTTCACCTAAAAACTTCATTTAAATTTTAAATGATAGAGAAACTTGTCCTTTCTAGCATCTGTAAATTTGAACGTAATCGATAATACGGTTTTTGAGTTATGAATTTTTGTTCGGCACTAGGGAGGGTTTTGGCTCCCATAGAGTTCAATGTATTTTTGGAGCGGCTCAGAGTGCGGTTTCTAAATTTTTCTCCTGTTTTTAACTCGTCATAACATGGTCAATTCTCGCTCAAACTGCTAATTTTTTATACCAGCTTCTTCCTTGGACTCTCCTTGTCGCAACGGTATATGCAGTTTAGCCATTTGGGATATCTTTTCTGAGCTATAAGCATTTGTTCGGAGGGTGGGTACGCTCCCATAGGAATACATTGAAATGAATATGCCTGTCCTTTTTCGATATTCAACTTTTAGCCGAACATTTTGCCATAACTTCCTTATACTTTCACCTACAGACTTCATTTTACTTTCAAATGGTAGAGAAACTTCCCCTTTCTAAAATATGTAGATTTTAAATCATTTGAAGATACGGTTCTGGAGTTATGAAGATTTGTTTGGCAGTAGGACGTTTCGGCTCCCATAGAGTTCAATGTATTTTCAGAAAGCCAAATTTTCTCAAATTTGCCCTTTTTTAACTCATCTTTACACCATCAATTCTCGCTCAAACTGAAAAATTTTTTACACCATCTCGACCACAAGACTCTCCTTGTCGCTACGGTATGCTTCATTCAATTTTGAAAAGTTTTCGAGCTACGGGTGATTTTTTGGAGGGTGCTCCCCGGTCGAAATTCATTGAATCATGAGTCTGTCAGTTGTATTCTGTGAGCGTGCGTGTGAGAGAGAGAGAGGGGGGAGGGGGAGGGGCAGAGGCAGAGACTGACGGGGAAGAGCTGTGAGGGCCACAGAAATACACAGGCAGTCTGTAACACTTTAAAGGTCATTTTTAAGGGGGACGTCTTAATTATCCAGGGTTTCTTAAGGTGGAATTTTTTAAGAATACCTCATTCACAATATACTGCCTGTCTTTTCGACATTTTAAGCTTTATTTCAAGTGGTCATTTTTAAAGGTGGACGTGTCAATACAACTGTGGGTTTCTTAAGGTGGAATTTTTATTAAGGTGGTATTTAAAATGTATTGGCCATCTTTTTTTGCTTTTAAGACTCTTTTGGCCTGTGATGTGGACATTTCAATACAATTCTGGGTTTCTTAAGGTGGAATTGTTTTTAAAGGTGGAATTCAGAATGTATCGTTTTCTATTCACACCCTACTGAGCTCCATAGAGTCCAATGTAAACTGCTGTGGGAGAGTGCTCTCTTAACATCCACCTACCAACAGCTTAGCAGTAAACTCCTTCACCATAAGCGTCGCCTAGTGACCCACGCGGGTTTACCGTATCGAGGGCCTCGCTTTAAGCGGTAAAGACGCGGATCGGGGGGCAGGGGTTTAGGCGGCGCAACATCTCGCGTTTCCTTCTGGAAATGCAGACCTCTAGTGTTACGTTTGCTGCCCTTCATTCTGAGGATCGTTCATTCTTGTCCGGTTAACTCCGCCCACAGTTTTCGAGATATCGACTCCGTTCAAAGTTTGTTTCGTAGAGCTTCCCTGTGGGATGCGGGCTTGTATACAGCTTTTGGAAAAGTTGTATACTTTTCGCACAGGAAGCATTTGAAGTTTCATCTTTACTCCCATAGGAATGAATGGAAAAATGTCCATGAACTTTTGTCAAACTTTCAAACTGCTGTCACACGGTCAGTTTTCGAGCTAGAGACACCAGAATTCAAACGGGCAGACCCGAGAGTCCACGGTCCCGCCACGTGAAATTATGGGCCGATAGCCCACCCGCTTCATGACCTTTGACCCCGTTTTCCATTCACGGCCTACACAGCTCCATAGAGTCCAATGTAAACTGCTGTGGGAGAGTGCTCCCTTAACATCCCACTACCGACAGCTTAGCAGTAAACTCCTTCACCATAAGCGTCGCCTAGTGACCCACGCGGGTTTACCGTATCGAGGACCTCGCTTTAAGCGGGAAAGACGCGGATCGGGGGGCGGGGGTTTAGGCGGCGCAACATCTCGCGTTTCCTCCTGGAAATGCAGACCTCTAGTGTTACGTTTGCTGCCCTTCATTCTGAGGATCGTTCATTCTTGTCCGGTTAACTCCGCCCACAGTTTTCGAGATATCGACTCCGTTCAAAGTTTGTTTCGTAGAGCTGCCCTGTGGGATGCGGGCTTGTATACAGCTTTTGGAAAAGTTGCATAGTTTTCGCACAGTAACCATTTGAAGTTTCATCTTTACTCCCATAGGAATGAATGGAAAAATGTCCATGAACTTTTGTCAAACTTTCAAACTGCTGTCACACGGTCAGTTTTCGAGCTAGAGACACCAGAATTCAAACGGGCAGACCCGAGAGTCCACGGTCCCGCCACGTGAAATTATGGGCCGATAGCCCACCCGCTTCATGACCTTTGACCCCGTTTTCCATTCACGGCCTACACAGCTCCATAGAGTCCAATGTAAACTGCTGTGGGAGAGTGCTCCCTTAACATCCCACTACCGACAGCTTAGCAGTAAACTCCTTCACCATAAGCGTCGCCTAGTGACCCACGCGGGTTTACCGTATCGAGGACCTCGCTTTAAGCGGGAAAGACGCGGATCGGGGGGCGGGGGTTTAGGCGGCGCAACATCTCGCGTTTCCTCCTGGAAATGCAGACCTCTAGTGTTACGTTTGCTGCCCTTCATTCTGAGGATCGTTCATTCTTGTCCGGTTAACTCCGCCCACAGTTTTCGAGATATCGACTCCGTTCAAAGTTTGTTTCGTAGAGCTGCCCTGTGGGATGCGGGCTTGTATACAGCTTTTGGAAAAGTTGCATAGTTTTCGCACAGTAACCATTTGAAGTTTCATCTTTACTCCCATAGGAATGAATGGAAAAATGTCCATAAACTTTTGTCAAACTTTCAAACTGCTGTCACACGGTCAGTTTTCGAGCTAGAGACACCAGAATTCAAACGGGCAGACCCGAGGGTCCACGGTCCCACCACGTAAAATTAAGAGCCGATAGCCCACCCGCTTCATGACCTTTGACCCCGTTTTCCATTCACGGCCTACAGAGCTCCACAGAGTCCAATGTAAACTGCTGTGGGAGAGTGCTCTCTTAACATCCCACTACCGACAGCTTAGCAGTAAACTCCTTCACCATAAGCGTCGCCTAGTGACCCACGTGGGTTTACCGTATCGAGGATCTCGCTTTAAGTGGGAAAGACGCGGATCGGGGGGCAGGGGTTTAGGCGGCGCAACATCTCGCGTTTCCTCCTGGAAATGCAGACCTCTAGTGTTACGTTTGCTGCCCTTCATTCTGAGGATCGTTCATTCTTGTCCGGTTAACTCCGCCCACAGTTTTCGAGATATCGACTCCGTTCAAAGTTTCATTCGTAGAGCTTCCCTGTGGGATGTGGGCTTGTATACAGCTTTTGGAAAAGTTACATAGTTTTTGCACAGTAAGCATTTGAAGTTTCATCTTTACTCTCATAGGAATGAATGGAAAAATGTCCATAAACTTTTGTCAAACTTTCAAACTGCTGTCACACGCTCAGTTTTCGAGCTACAGACACCAGAATTCAAACGGGCAGACCCGAGAGTCCACGGTCCCGCCACGTGAAATTATAGGCCGATACCCCGCCTGCTTCATGACCTTTGACCCCGTTTTCCATTCACGGCCTACACAGCTCCATAGAGTCCAATGTAAACTGCTGTGGGACAGTGCTCTCTTAACATCCCACTACCAACAGCTTAGCAGTAAACTCCTTCACCATAAGCGTCGCCTAGTGACCCACGCGGGTTTACCGTATCGAGGACCTCGCTTTAAGCGGTAAAGACGCGGATCGGGGGGCGGGGGTTTAGGCGGCGCAACATCTCGCGTTTCCTCCTGGAAATGCAGACCTCTAGTGTTACGTTTGCTGCCCTTCATTCTGAGGATCGTTCATTCTTGTCCGGTTAACTCCGCCCACAGTTTTCGAGATATCGACTCCGTTCAAAGTTTGTTTCGTAGAGCTTACCTGTGGGATGCGGGCTTGTATACAGCTTTTGGAAAAGTTGCATAGTTTTTGCACAGTAAGCATTTGAAGTTTCATCTTTACTCCCATAGGAATGAATGGGAAAATGTCCATAAACTTTTGTCAAACTTTCAAACTGCTGTCACACGCTCAGTTTTCGAGCTAGAGACACCAGAATTCAAACGGGCAGACCCGAGAGTCCAAGGTCCCACCACGTGAAACTATAGGCCGATAGCCCACCCGCTTCATGACCTTTGACCCCGTTTTCCATTCACGGCCTACACAGCTCCATAGAGTCCAATGTAAACTGCTGTGGGAGAGTGCTCTCTTAACATCCCACTACCGACAGCTTAGCAGTAAACTCCTTCACCATAAGCGTTGCCTAGTGACCCACGCGGGTTTACCGTATCGAGGACCTCGCTTTAAGCGGTAAAGACGCGGATCGGGGGACGGGGGTTTAGGCGGCGCAACATCTCGCGTTTCCTCCTGGAAATGCAGACCTCTAGTGTTATGTTTGCTGCCCTTCATTCTGAGGATCGTTCATTCTTGTCCGGTTAACTCCGCCCACAGTTTTCGAGATATCGACTCCGTTCAAAGTTTCATTCGTAGAGCTTCCCTGTGGAATGCGGGCTTGTATACAGCTTTTGGAAAAGTTGCATAGTTTTCGCACAGTAAGCATTTGAAGTTTCGTGTTTTCTCCCATAGGAATGAATGGAAAAATGTCCATACACTTTTGTCAAACTTTCAAACTGCTGTCACACGCTCAGTTTTCGAGCTAGAGACATCAGAATTCAAACGGGCAGGCCCGAGAGTCCACGGTCCCACCACGTGAAATTATGGGCCGATAGCCCACCCGCTTCATGACCTTTGACCCCGTTTTCCATTCACGGCCTACAGAGCTCCATAGAGTCCAATGTAAACTGCTGTGGGAGAGTGCTCTCTTAACATCCCACTACCAACAGCTTAGCAGTAAACTCCTTCACCATAAGCGTCGCCTAGTGACCCACGCGGGTTTACCGTATCGAGGACCTTGCTTTAAGCGGGAAAGACGCGGATCGGGGGGCAGGGATTTAGGCGGCGCAACATCTCGCGTTTCCTCCTGGAAATGCAGACCTCTAGTGTTACGTTTGCTGCCCTTCATTCTGAGGATCGTTCATTCTTGTCCGGTTAACTCCGCCCACAGTTTTCGAGATATCGACTCCCTTCAAAGTTTGTTTCGTAGAGCTGCCCTGTGGGATGCGGGCTTGTATACAGCTTTTGGAAAAGTTACATAGTTTTCGCACAGTAAGCATTTGAACTTTCATCTTTACTCCCATAGGAATGAATGGAAAAATGTCCATACACTTTTGTCAAACTTTCAAACTGCTGTCACACGCTCAGTTTTCGAGCTAGAGACACCAGAATTCAAACGGGCAGGCCCGAGAGTCCACGGTCCCACCACGTGAAATTATGGGCCGATAGCCCACCCGCTTCATGACCTTTGACCCCGTTTTCCTTTCACGGCCTACAGAGCTCCATAGAGTCCAATGTAAAGTGCTGTGGGAGAGTGCTCTCTTAACATCCCACTACCGACAGCTTAGCAGTAAACTCCTTCACCATAAGCGTCGCCTAGTGACCCACGCGGGTTTACCGTACCGAGGACCTCGCTTTAAGCGGGAAAGACGCGGATCGGGGGGCAGGGGTTTAGGTGGCGCAACATCTCGCGTTTCCTCCTGGAAATGCAGACCTCTAGTGTTACGTTTGCTGCCCTTCATTCTGAGGATCGTTCATTCTTGTCCGGTTAACTCCGCCCACAGTTTTCGAGATATCGACTCCGTTCAAAGTTTGTTTCGTAGAGCTGCCCTGTGGGATGCGGGCTTGTATACAGCTTTTGGAAAAGTTACATAGTTTTCGCACAGTAAGCATTTGAAGTTTCATCTTTTCTCCCATAGGAATGAATGGAAAAATGTCCATAAACTTTTGTCAAACTTTCAAACTGCTGTCACACGCTCAGTTTTCGAGCTACAGACACCAGAATTCAAACGGGCAGACCCGAGAGTCCACGGTCCCGCCACGTGAAATTATAGGCCGATACCCCGCCCGCTTCATGACCTTTGACCCCGTTTTCCATTCACGGCCTACACAGCTCCATAGAGTCCAATGTAAACTGCTGTGGGACAGTGCTCTCTTAACATCCCACTACCAACAGCTTAGCAGTAAACTCCTTCACCATAAGCGTCGCCTAGTGACCCACGCGGGTTTACCGTATCGAGGACCTCGCTTTAAGCGGTAAAGACGCGGATCGGGGGGCGGGGGTTTAGGCGGCGCAACATCTCGCGTTTCCTCCTGGAAATGCAGACCTCTAGTGTTACGTTTGCTGCCCTTCATTCTGAGGATCGTTCATTCTTGTCCGGTTAACTCCGCCCACAGTTTTCGCGATATCGACTCCGTTCAAAGTTTGTTTCGTAGAGCTTCCCTGTGGGATGCGGGCTTGTATACAGCTTTTGGAAAAGTTGCATAGTTTTTGCACAGGAAGCCTTTGAACTTTCATCTTTACTCCCATAGGAATGAATGGAAAAATGTCCATAAACTTTTGTCAAACTTTAAAACTGCTGTCACACGGTCAGTTTTCGAGCTAGACACACCAGAATTCAAACGGGCAGACCCGAGGGTCCACGGTCCCACCACGTAAAATTATGGGCCGATAGCCCAACCACGTCATGACCTTTGACCCCATTTTCCATTCATGGCCTACACAGCTCCATAGAGTCCAATGTAAACTGCTGTGGGAGAGTGCTCTCTTAACATCCCACTACCGACAGCTTAGCAGTAAACTCCTTCACCATAGGCGTCGCCTAGTGACCCACGCGGGTTTACCGTATCGAGGACCTCGCTTTAAGCGAGAAAGACGCGGATCGGGGGGCGGGGGTTTAGGCGGCGCAACATCTCGCGTTTCCTCCTGGAAATGCAGACCTCTAGTGTTACGTTTGCTGCCCTTCATTCTGAGGATCTTCATTCCTTGTCCGGTTAACTCCGCCCACAGTTTTCGAGATATCGACTCCGTTCAAAGTTTCATTCGTAGAGCTGCCCCGTGGGATGCGGGCTTGTATACAGCTTTTGGAAAAGTTGCATAGTTTTCGCACAGTAACCATTTGAAGTTTCATCTTTACTCCCATAGGAATGAATGGAAAAATGTCCATAAACTTTTGTCAAACTTTCAAACTGCTGTCACACGGTCAGTTTTCGCGCTAGAGACACCAGAACTCAAACGGGCAGACCCGAGAGTCCACGGTCCCACCACGTGAAACTATAGGCCGATAGCCCACCCGCTTCATGACCTTTGACCCCGTTTTCCATTCACGGCCTACACAGCTCCATAGAGTCCAATGTAAACTGCTGTGGGAGAGTGCTCTCTTAACATCCCACTACCGACAGCTTAGCAGTAAACTCCTTCACCATAGGCGTCGCCTAGTGACCCACGCGGGTTTATCGTACCGACAGCCTCTCTTTAAGCGGGAAAGACGCGGATCGGGGGGCAGGGGTTTAGGCGGCGCAACATCTCGCGTTTCCTCCTGGAAATGCAGACCTCTAGTGTTACGTTTGCTGCCCTTCATTCTGAGGATCGTTCATTCTTGTCCGGTTAACTCCGCCCACAGTTTTCGAGATATCGACTCCGTTCAAAGTTTCATTCGTAGAGCTTCCCTGTGGGATGCGGGCTTGTATACAGCTTTTGGAAAAGTTGCATAGTTTTCGCACAGTAAGCATTTGAAGCTTCGTGTTTTCTCCCATAGGAATGAATGGAAAAATGTCCATAAACTTTTGTCAAACTTTCAAACTGCTGTCACACGCTCAGTTTTCGAGCTAGAGACACCAGAATTCAAACGGGCAGACCCGAGAGTCCACGGTCCCACCACGTGAAATTATGGGCCGATAGCCCACCCGCTTCATGACCTTTGACCCCGTTTTCCATTCACGGCCTACAGAGCTCCATAGAGTCCAATGTAAACTGCTGTGGGAGAGTGCTCTCTTAACATCCCACTACCAACAGCTTAGCAGTAAACTCCTTCACCATAAGCGTCGCCTAGTGACCCACGCGGGTTTACCGTATCGAGGACCTCGCTTTAAGCGGGAAAGACGCGGATCGGGGGGCAGGGATTTAGGCGGCGCAACATCTCGCGTTTCCTCCTGGAAATGCAGACCTCTAGTTATGTTGCGCCTGCTGCTGTAAGCAGCGGCGCGACATATTGTTATCCGTAAGTCATATTATTATGTTGCGCCTGCTGCTTTAAGCAGCGGCGCAATATATTGTTATCCGTAAGTCATATTATTATTATTTTTATTATTATTTTTATTATTCCGCGTTTCCTTGTCCGCTTAACTAGTCCCGCAGCTTTCGAGCTATCGACTCCGTTCCACCTGGAAATCGTGCGTCCTATAGCGACGATGTGGGCTTGTATACAGCTTTCCGATACCCGCACTCGTTCGTCCGCTACAGTCGTTTTTCGCTCTGTTTTTCCCCAGTCATTTCTATGGAATTAATTTTCAAAGTGCTCTAACTCGGTCATTTTTCAAGCTACGGACACGGGATTTCAGACGGTCGGACCCGGGCGTACCGGCTCCCATCACTTCCGTTTTCGGAATTTTTGCACTCATCCTTCCCTTTCTTTTCCTCCTTCAAAATCCCTCCATTCATTTCAATGGGAGGCTCTTAGAGTGGGGGTGATGTCATCCACTGTAGTTTCAGTGGC
Source organism: Hoplias malabaricus (assembly GCF_029633855.1). Classification (NCBI taxonomy): domain Eukaryota; kingdom Metazoa; phylum Chordata; class Actinopteri; order Characiformes; family Erythrinidae; genus Hoplias; species Hoplias malabaricus. The sequence goes on along the minus strand of NC_089819.1, from coordinate 32,877,323 downwards.
AAAAAGCCGTTTTTTCACTTTTCAGCCGAACAAATCGCCATAACTTCCTCATAGTTTCACCTAGAAACTTCATTTAAATTTTAAATGGTAGAGAAACTTGTCCTTTCTGAGACCTCTAAATTTGAACATTATTGAAAATACGGTTTTTGAGTTATGAATTTTTGTTCGGCACTAGGGACGGTTTCGGCTCCCATAGGGTTCAATGTATTTTTGGAGCAGCTCAGAGTGCGGTTTCTAAAATTTTCTCCTGTTTTTAACTCGTCATAACATGCTCAATTCTCACTTAATCTGCAAATTTTTTATACCATATCGATCCCCTGACTCTCCTTGTCGCAACGGTATATACGGTTAAGTGATGTGAGGAAAACTTTCCGAGCTATAAGCATTTGTTCGGAGGGTGGGTACGCTCCCATAGGAACCCATTGAAATTATTTTTTTTCTTTTTCAATTTTCTGCCGAACATTTCACCATAACTTCCTTATACTTTCACCTACAGACTTCATTTAAATTTTAAATGGTAGAGAAATTTCCCCTTTCTCAAACTTGTAAGTTTCAGACCGTTTGAGAATACCGTTCTTGAGTTATGAATTTTTGTTTGACACTTGGGAGGGTTTTCCTCCCATAGAGCTCAATGTATTTTAAGAGCGGGTCGGCAGGCAGATTTTCAAAACTTTGCCTGTTTTTAACTCGTAATTACACCATCAAATCTCGCTCAAAGTGCAAAAATTTTGACACCATCTCGAGCACAAGACTCTCCTTGTCGCTACGGTATGCTTCGTTCAATTTTGGTTGGGAAAAGTTTTCGAGCTACGGGTGATTTTTTGGAGGGTGCTCCCCGGTCGAAATTCATTGAATCATGAGTCTGTCAGTTGTATTCTGTGAGCATGCGTGTGAGAGAGACAGAGGGGGGAGGGGGAGGGGCAGAGGCAGAGACTGAGGGGAAGAGCTGTGAGGGCCACAGAAATACACAGGCAGTCTGTAACACTTTAAAGGTCATTTTTAAGGGGGACGTCTTAATTATCCAGGGTTTCTTAAGGTGGAATTTTTTAAGAATACCTCATTCACAATATACTGGCTGTCTTTTCGACATTTTAAGCTTTATTTAAAGTGGTCATTTTTAAAGGTGGACGTGTCAATACAACTGTGGGTTTCTTAAGGTGGAATTTTTATTAAGGTGGTATTTAAAATGTATTGGCCATCTTTTTTTGCTTTTGGCCTGTGATGTGGACATTTCAATACAATTCTGGGTTTCTTAAGGTGGAATTGTTTTTAAAGGTGGAATTCAAAATTTATCGTTTTCTATGTTTTTCCCCAGTCATTTCTATGGAATTAATTTTCTAACTGCTCTAACTCGGTCAATTTTCAAGCTACGGACACGAGATTTCAGACGGTCAGACCCGGGCGCACCGTGACCCGTCACTTCCGTTTTCGGACCTCTCGCACTCATCCCTCTCTTTCTATTCCTCCTTGAATATCCCTCCATTCACTTGTATGGAAGACATTTAGAGTGGGTGACATCATAGACACTCTGGGTTCACTGGCCAAAACCGTTTTTTCACTTTTCAGCCGAACAATTCACCATAACGTTCTCATACTTTCACCTAAAAACTTCATTTAAATTTTAAATGATAGAGAAACTTGTCCTTTCTAGCATCTGTAAATTTGAACGTAATCGATAATACGGTTTTTGAGTTATGAATTTTTGTTCGGCACTAGGGAGGGTTTTGGCTCCCATAGAGTTCAATGTATTTTTGGAGCGGCTCAGAGTGCGGTTTCTAAATTTTTCTCCTGTTTTTAACTCGTCATAACATGGTCAATTCTCGCTCAAACTGCTAATTTTTTATACCAGCTTCTTCCTTGGACTCTCCTTGTCGCAACGGTATATGCAGTTTAGCCATTTGGGATATCTTTTCTGAGCTATAAGCATTTGTTCGGAGGGTGGGTACGCTCCCATAGGAATACATTGAAATGAATATGCCTGTCCTTTTTCGATATTCAACTTTTAGCCGAACATTTTGCCATAACTTCCTTATACTTTCACCTACAGACTTCATTTTACTTTCAAATGGTAGAGAAACTTCCCCTTTCTAAAATATGTAGATTTTAAATCATTTGAAGATACGGTTCTGGAGTTATGAAGATTTGTTTGGCAGTAGGACGTTTCGGCTCCCATAGAGTTCAATGTATTTTCAGAAAGCCAAATTTTCTCAAATTTGCCCTTTTTTAACTCATCTTTACACCATCAATTCTCGCTCAAACTGAAAAATTTTTTACACCATCTCGACCACAAGACTCTCCTTGTCGCTACGGTATGCTTCATTCAATTTTGAAAAGTTTTCGAGCTACGGGTGATTTTTTGGAGGGTGCTCCCCGGTCGAAATTCATTGAATCATGAGTCTGTCAGTTGTATTCTGTGAGCGTGCGTGTGAGAGAGACAGAGGGGGGAGGGGGAGGGGCAGAAGCAGAGACTGAGGGGAAGAGCTGTGAGGGCCACAGAAATACACAGGCAGTCTGTAACACTTTAAAGGTCATTTTTAAGGGGGACGTCTTAATTATCCAGGGTTTCTTAAGGTGGAATTTTTTAAGAATACCTCATTCACAATATACTGCCTGTCTTTTCGACATTTTAAGCTTTATTTCAAGTGGTCATTTTTAAAGGTGGACGTGTCAATACAACTGTGGGTTTCTTAAGGTGGAATTTTTATTAAGGTGGTATTTAAAATGTATTGGCCATCTTTTTTTGCTTTTAAGACTCTTTTGGCCTGTGATGTGGACATTTCAATACAATTCTGGGTTTCTTAAGGTGGAATTGTTTTTAAAGGTGGAATTCAGAATGTATCGTTTTCTATTCACACCCTACTGAGCTCCATAGAGTCCAATGTAAACTGCTGTGGGAGAGTGCTCTCTTAACATCCACCTACCAACAGCTTAGCAGTAAACTCCTTCACCATAAGCGTCGCCTAGTGACCCACGCGGGTTTACCGTATCGAGGGCCTCGCTTTAAGCGGTAAAGACGCGGATCGGGGGGCAGGGGTTTAGGCGGCGCAACATCTCGCGTTTCCTTCTGGAAATGCAGACCTCTAGTGTTACGTTTGCTGCCCTTCATTCTGAGGATCGTTCATTTTTGTCCGGTTAACTCCGCCCACAGTTTTCGAGATATCGACTCCGTTCAAAGTTTGTTTCGTAGAGCTTCCCTGTGGGATGCGGGCTTGTATACAGCTTTTGGAAAAGTTGTATACTTTTCGCACAGGAAGCATTTGAAGTTTCATCTTTACTCCCATAGGAATGAATGGAAAAATGTCCATGAACTTTTGTCAAACTTTCAAACTGCTGTCACACGGTCAGTTTTCGAGCTAGAGACACCAGAATTCAAACGGGCAGACCCGAGAGTCCACGGTCCCGCCACGTGAAATTATGGGCCGATAGCCCACCCGCTTCATGACCTTTGACCCCGTTGTCCATTCACGGCCTACACAGCTCCATAGAGTCCAATGTAAACTGCTGTGGGAGAGTGCTCCCTTAACATCCCACTACCGACAGCTTAGCAGTAAACTCCTTCACCATAAGCGTCGCCTAGTGACCCACGCGGGTTTACCGTATCGAGGACCTCGCTTTAAGCGGGAAAGACGCGGATCGGGGGGCGGGGGTTTAGGCGGCGCAACATCTCGCGTTTCCTCCTGGAAATGCAGACCTCTAGTGTTACGTTTGCTGCCCTTCATTCTGAGGATCGTTCATTCTTGTCCGGTTAACTCCGCCCACAGTTTTCGAGATATCGACTCCGTTCAAAGTTTGTTTCGTAGAGCTGCCCTGTGGGATGCGGGCTTGTATACAGCTTTTGGAAAAGTTGCATAGTTTTCGCACAGTAACCATTTGAAGTTTCATCTTTACTCCCATAGGAATGAATGGAAAAATGTCCATAAACTTTTGTCAAACTTTCAAACTGCTGTCACACGGTCAGTTTTCGAGCTAGAGACACCAGAATTCAAACGGGCAGACCCGAGGGTCCACGGTCCCACCACGTAAAATTAAGAGCCGATAGCCCACCCGCTTCATGACCTTTGACCCCGTTTTCCATTCACGGCCTACAGAGCTCCACAGAGTCCAATGTAAACTGCTGTGGGAGAGTGCTCTCTTAACATCCCACTACCGACAGCTTAGCAGTAAACTCCTTCACCATAAGCGTCGCCTAGTGACCCACGTGGGTTTACCGTATCGAGGATCTCGCTTTAAGTGGGAAAGACGCGGATCGGGGGGCAGGGGTTTAGGCGGCGCAACATCTCGCGTTTCCTCCTGGAAATGCAGACCTCTAGTGTTACGTTTGCTGTCCTTCATTCTGAGGATCGTTCATTCTTGTCCGGTTAACTCCGCCCACAGTTTTCGAGATATCGACTCCGTTCAAAGTTTCATTCGTAGAGCTTCCCTGTGGGATGTGGGCTTGTATACAGCTTTTGGAAAAGTTACATAGTTTTTGCACAGTAAGCATTTGAAGTTTCATCTTTACTCTCATAGGAATGAATGGAAAAATGTCCATAAACTTTTGTCAAACTTTCAAACTGCTGTCACACGCTCAGTTTTCGAGCTACAGACACCAGAATTCAAACGGGCAGACCCGAGAGTCCACGGTCCCGCCACGTGAAATTATAGGCCGATACCCCGCCTGCTTCATGACCTTTGACCCCGTTTTCCATTCACGGCCTACACAGCTCCATAGAGTCCAATGTAAACTGCTGTGGGACAGTGCTCTCTTAACATCCCACTACCAACAGCTTAGCAGTAAACTCCTTCACCATAAGCGTCGCCTAGTGACCCACGCGGGTTTACCGTATCGAGGACCTCGCTTTAAGCGGTAAAGACGCGGATCGGGGGGCGGGGGTTTAGGCGGCGCAACATCTCGCGTTTCCTCCTGGAAATGCAGACCTCTAGTGTTACGTTTGCTGCCCTTAATTCTGAGGATCGTTCATTCTTGTCCGGTTAACTCCGCCCACAGTTTTCGAGATATCGACTCCGTTCAAAGTTTGTTTCGTAGAGCTTACCTGTGGGATGCGGGCTTGTATACAGCTTTTGGAAAAGTTGCATAGTTTTTGCACAGTAAGCATTTGAAGTTTCATCTTTACTCCCATAGGAATGAATGGGAAAATGTCCATAAACTTTTGTCAAACTTTCAAACTGCTGTCACACGCTCAGTTTTCGAGCTAGAGACACCAGAATTCAAACGGGCAGACCCGAGAGTCCAAGGTCCCACCACGTGAAACTATAGGCCGATAGCCCACCCGCTTCATGACCTTTGACCCCGTTTTCCATTCACGGCCTACACAGCTCCATAGAGTCCAATGTAAACTGCTGTGGGAGAGTGCTCTCTTAACATCCCACTACCGACAGCTTAGCAGTAAACTCCTTCACCATAAGCGTTGCCTAGTGACCCACGCGGGTTTACCGTATCGAGGACCTCGCTTTAAGCGGTAAAGACGCGGATCGGGGGACGGGGGTTTAGGCGGCGCAACATCTCGCGTTTCCTCCTGGAAATGCAGACCTCTAGTGTTATGTTTGCTGCCCTTCATTCTGAGGATCGTTCATTCTTGTCCGGTTAACTCCGCCCACAGTTTTCGAGATATCGACTCCGTTCAAAGTTTCATTCGTAGAGCTTCCCTGTGGGATGCGGGCTTGTATACAGCTTTTGGAAAAGTTGCATAGTTTTCGCACAGTAAGCATTTGAAGTTTCGTGTTTTCTCCCATAGGAATGAATGGAAAAATGTCCATACACTTTTGTCAAACTTTCAAACTGCTGTCACACGCTCAGTTTTCGAGCTAGAGACACCAGAATTCAAACGGGCAGGCCCGAGAGTCCACGGTCCCACCACGTGAAATTATGGGCCGATAGCCCACCCGCTTCATGACCTTTGACCCCGTTTTCCATTCACGGCCTACAGAGCTCCATAGAGTCCAATGTAAACTGCTGTGGGAGAGTGCTCTCTTAACATCCCACTACCAACAGCTTAGCAGTAAACTCCTTCACCATAAGCGTCGCCTAGTGACCCACGCGGGTTTACCGTATCGAGGACCTTGCTTTAAGCGGGAAAGACGCGGATCGGGGGGCAGGGATTTAGGCGGCGCAACATCTCGCGTTTCCTCCTGGAAATGCAGACCTCTAGTGTTACGTTTGCTGCCCTTCATTCTGAGGATCGTTCATTCTTGTCCGGTTAACTCCGCCCACAGTTTTCGAGATATCGACTCCCTTCAAAGTTTGTTTCGTAGAGCTGCCCTGTGGGATGCGGGCTTGTATACAGCTTTTGGAAAAGTTACATAGTTTTCGCACAGTAAGCATTTGAACTTTCATCTTTACTCCCATAGGAATGAATGGAAAAATGTCCATAAACTTTTGTCAAACTTTCAAACTGCTGTCACACGGTCAGTTTTCGAGCTAGACACACCAGAACTCAAACGGGCAGACCCGAGAGTCCACGGTCCCACCACGTGAAATTATGGGCAGATAGCCCACCCGCTTCATGACCTTTGACCCCGTTTTCCTTTCACGGCCTACAGAGCTCCATAGAGTCCAATGTAAAGTGCTGTGGGAGAGTGCTCTCTTAACATCCCACTACCGACAGCTTAGCAGTAAACTCCTTCACCATAAGCGTCGCCTAGTGACCCACGCGGGTTTACCGTACCGAGGACCTCGCTTTAAGCGGGAAAGACGCGGATCGGGGGGCAGGGGTTTAGGTGGCGCAACATCTCGCGTTTCCTCCTGGAAATGCAGACCTCTAGTGTTACGTTTGCTGCCCTTCATTCTGAGGATCGTTCATTCTTGTCCGGTTAACTCCGCCCACAGTTTTCGAGATATCGACTCCGTTCAAAGTTTGTTTCGTAGAGCTGCCCTGTGGGATGCGGGCTTGTATACAGCTTTTGGAAAAGTTACATAGTTTTCGCACAGTAAGCATTTGAAGTTTCATCTTTTCTCCCATAGGAATGAATGGAAAAATGTCCATAAACTTTTGTCAAACTTTAAAACTGCTGTCACACGGTCAGTTTTCGAGCTAGAGACACCAGAACTCAAACGGGCAGACCCGAGGGTCCACGGTCCCACCACGTAAAATTATGGGCCGATAGCCCACCCGCTTCATGACCTTTGACCCCGTTTTCCATTCACGGCCTACAGAGCTCCATAGAGTCCAATGTAAACTGCTGTGGGACAGTGCTCTATTAACATCCACCTACCAACAGCTTAGCAGTAAACTCCTTCACCATAAGCGTCGCCTAGTGACCCACGCGGGTTTACCGTATCGAGGACCTCGCTTTAAGCGGGAAAGACGCGGATCGGGGGGCGGGGGTTTAGGCGGCGCAACATCTCGCGTTTCCTCCTGGAAATGCAGACCTCTAGTGTTACGTTTGCTGCCCTTCATTCTGAGGATCGTTCATTCTTGTCCGGTTAACTCCGCCCACAGTTTTCGAGATATCGACTCCGTTCAAAGTTTCATTCGTAGAGCTTCCCTGTGGGATGCGGGCTTGTATACAGCTTTTGGAAAAGTTACATAGTTTTCGCACAGTAACCATTTGAAGTTTCATCTTTAATCCCATAGGAATGAATGGAAAAATGTCCATAAACTTTTCTCAAACTTTCAAACTGCTGTCACACGGTCAGTTTTCGAGCTAGAGACACCAGAATTCAAACGGGCACACCCGAGGGTCCACGGTCCCACCACGTAAAATTATGGGCCGATAGGCCACCCGCTTCATGACCTTTGACCCCGTTTTCCATTCACGGCCTACAGAGCTCCATAGAGTCCAATGTAAACTGCTGTGGGACAGTGCTCTATTAACATCCACCTACCAACAGCTTAGCAGTAAACTCCTTCACCATAAGCGTCGCCTAGTGACCCACGCGGGTTTACCGTATCGAGGACCTCGCTTTAAGCGGGAAAGACGCGGATCGGGGGACGGGGGTTTAGGCGGCGCAACATCTCGCGTTTCCTCCTGGAAATGCAGACCTCTAGTGTTACGTTTGCTGCCCTTCATTCTGAGGATCGTTCATTCTTGTCCGGTTAACTCCGCCCACAGTTTTCGAGATATCGACTCCCTTCAAAGGTTGTTTCGTAGAGCTGCCCTGTGGGATGCGGGCTTGTATACAGCTTTTGGAAAAGTTACATAGTTTTCGCACAGTAAGCATTTGAACTTTCATCTTTACTCCCATAGGAATGAATGGAAAAATGTCCATAAACTTTTGTCAAACTTTCAAACTGCTGTCACACGGTCAGTTTTCGAGCTAGACACACCAGAACTCAAACGGGCAGACCCGAGAGTCCACGGTCCCACCACGTGAAATTATGGGCAGATAGCCCACCCGCTTCATGACCTTTGACCCCGTTTTCCTTTCACGGCCTACAGAGCTCCATAGAGTCCAATGTAAAGTGCTGTGGGAGAGTGCTCTCTTAACATCCCACTACCGACAGCTTAGCAGTAAACTCCTTCACCATAAGCGTCGCCTAGTGACCCACGCGGGTTTACCGTACCGAGGACCTCGCTTTAAGCGGGAAAGACGCGGATCGGGGGGCAGGGGTTTAGGTGGCGCAACATCTCGCGTTTCCTCCTGGAAATGCAGACCTCTAGTGTTACGTTTGCTGCCCTTCATTCTGAGGATCGTTCATTCTTGTCCGGTTAACTCCGCCCACAGTTTTCGAGATATCGACTCCGTTCAAAGTTTGTTTCGTAGAGCTGCCCTGTGGGATGCGGGCTTGTATACAGCTTTTGGAAAAGTTACATAGTTTTCGCACAGTAAGCATTTGAAGTTTCATCTTTTCTCCCATAGGAATGAATGGAAAAATGTCCATAAACTTTTGTCAAACTTTAAAACTGCTGTCACACGGTCAGTTTTCGAGCTAGAGACACCAGAACTCAAACGGGCAGACCCGAGGGTCCACGGTCCCACCACGTAAAATTATGCGCCGATAGCCCACCCGCTTCATGACCTTTGACCCCGTTTTCCATTCACGGCCTACAGAGCTCCATAGAGTCCAATGTAAACTGCTGTGGGAGAGTGCTCTCTTAACATCCCACTACCGACGGCTTAGCAGTAAACTCCTTCACCATAAGCGTCGCCTAGTGACCCACGCGGGTTTACCGTATCGAGGACCTCGCTTTAAGCGGGAAAGACGCGGATCGGGGGGCAGGGGTTTCGGCGGCGCAACATCTCGCGTTTCCTCCTGGAAATGCAGACCTCTAGTGTTACGTTTGCTGCCCTTCATTCTGAGGATCGTTCATTCTTGTCCGGTTAACTCCGCCCACAGTTTTCGAGATATCGACTCCGTTCAAAGTTTGTTTCGTAGAGCTTTCCTGTGGGATGCGGGCTTGTATACAGCTTTTGGAAAAGTTACATAGTTTTCGCACAGTAACCATTTGAAGTTTCATCTTTAATCCCATAGGAATGAATGGAAAAATGTCCATAAACTTTTCTCAAACTTTCAAACTGCTGTCACACGGTCAGTTTTCGAGCTAGAGACACCAGAATTCAAACGGGCACACCCGAGGGTCCACGGTCCCACCACGTAAAATTATGGGCCGATAGGCCACCCGCTTCATGACCTTTGACCCCGTTTTCCATTCACGGCCTACAGAGCTCCATAGAGTCCAATGTAAACTGCTGTGGGACATTGCTCTATTAACATCCACCTACCAACAGCTTAGCAGTAAACTCCTTCACCATAAGCGTCGCCTAGTGACCCACGCGGGTTTACCGTATCGAGGACCTCGCTTTAAGCGGAAAAGACGCGGATCGGGGGACGGGGGTTTAGGCGGCGCAACATCTCGCGTTTCCTCCTGGAAATGCAGACCTCTAGTTATTATTATTATTATTCTTATTATTCCGCGTTTCCTTGTCCGCCTAACTAGTCCCGCAGCTTTCGAGCTATCGACTCCGTTCCACCTGGAAATCGTGCGTCCTATAGCGACGATGTGGGCTTGTATACAGCTTTCCGATACCCGCACTCGTTCGTCCGCTACACTCGTTTATCGCTCCGTTTTTCCCCAGTCATTTCTATGGAATTAATTTTCGAACTGCTCTAACTCGGTCAATTTTCAAGCTACGGACACGAGATTTCAGACGGTCGGACCCGGGCGCACCGTGACCCGTCACTTCCGTTTTCGGACCTCTCGCACTCATCCCTCTCTTTCTATTCCTCCTTGAATATCCCTCCATTCACTTGTATGGAAGACATTTAGAGTGGGTGACATCATAGACACTCTGGGTTCACTGGCCAAAACCGTTTTTTCACTTTTCAGCCGAACAATTCACCATAACGTTCTCATACTTTCACCTAAAAACTTCATTTAAATTTTAAATGATAGAGAAACTTGTCCTTTCTAGCATCTGTAAATTTGAACGTAATCGATAATACGGTTTTTGAGTTATGAATTTTTGTTCGGCACTAGGGAGGGTTTTGGCTCCCATAGAGTTCAATGTATTTTTGGAGCGGCTCAGAGTGCGGTTTCTAAATTTTTCTCCTGTTTTTAACTCGTCATAACATGGTCAATTCTCGCTCAAACTGCTAATTTTTTATACCAGCTTCTTCCTTGGACTCTCCTTGTCGCAACGGTATATGCAGTTTAGCCATTTGGGATATCTTTTCTGAGCTATAAGCATTTGTTCGGAGGGTGGGTACGCTCCCATAGGAATACATTGAAATGAATATGCCTGTCCTTTTTCGATATTCAACTTTTAGCCGAACATTTTGCCATAACTTCCTTATACTTTCACCTACAGACTTCATTTTACTTTCAAATGGTAGAGAAACTTCCCCTTTCTAAAATATGTAGATTTGAAATCATTTGAAGATACGGTTCTGGAGTTATGAAGATTTGTTTGGCAGTAGGACGTTTCGGCTCCCATAGAGTTCAATGTATTTTCAGAAAGCCAAATTTTCTCAAATTTGCCCTTTTTTAACTCATCTTTACACCATCAATTCTCGCTCAAACTGAAAAATTTTTTACACCATCTCGAGCGCCAGACTCTCCTTGTCGCTACGGTATGCTTCGTTCAATTTTGGTTGGGAAAAGTTTTCGAGCTACGGGTCATTTTTTGAAGGGTGCTCCCCGGTCGAAATTCATTGAATCATGAGTCTGTCAGTTGTATTCTGTGAGCGTGCGTGTGAGAGAGACAGAGGGGGGAGGGGGAGGGGCAGAGGCAGAGACTGAGGGGAAGAGCTGTGAGGGCCACAGAAATACACAGGCAGTCTGTAACACTTTAAAGGTCATTTTTAAGGGGGACGTCTTAATTATCCAGGGTTTCTTAAGGTGGAATTTTTTAAGAATACCTCATTCACAATACACTGGCTGTCTTTTCGACATTTTAAGCTTTATTTCAACTGGTCATTTTTAAAGGTGGACGTGTCAATACAACTGTGTGTTTCTTAAGGTGGTATTTAAAATGTATTGGCCATCTTTTTTTGCTTTTAAGACTCTTTTGGCCTGTGATGTGGACATTTCAATACAATTCTGGGTTTCTTAAGGTGGAATTGTTTTTAAAGGTGGAATTCAAAATGTATCGTTTTCTATTCACGCCCTACAGAGCTCCATAGAGTCCAATGTAAACTGCTGTGGGAGAGTGCAGACCTCTAGTTATGTTGCGCCTGCTGCTTTAAGCAGCGGCGCAATATATTGTTATCCGTAAGTCATATTATTATTATTTTTATTATTATTTTTATTATTCCGCGTTTCCTTGTCCGCTTAACTAGTCCCGCAGCTTTCGAGCTATCGACTCCGTTCCACCTGGAAATCGTGCGTCCTATAGCGACGATGTGGGCTTGTATACAGCTTTCCGATACCCGCACTCGTTCGTCCGCTACACTCGTTTTTCGCTCTGTTTTTCCCCAGTCATTTCTATGGAATTAATTTTCAAAGTGCTCTAACTTGGTCATTTTTCAAGCTACGGACACGGGATTTCAGACGGTCGGACCCGGGCGTACCGGCTCCCATCACTTCCGTTTTCGGAATTTTTGCACTCATCCTTCCCTTTCTTTTCCTCCTTCAAAATCCCTCCATTCATTTCAATGGGAGGCTCTTAGAGTGGGGGTGATGTCATCCACTGTAGTTTCAGTGGCAAAAAGCCGTTTTTTCACTTTTCAGCCGAACAAATCGCCATAACTTCCTCATAGTTTCACCTAGAAACTTCATTTAAATTTTAAATGGTAGAGAAACTTGTCCTTTCTGAGACCTCTAAATTTGAACATTATTGAAAATACGGTTTTTGAGTTATGAATTTTTGTTCGGCACTAGGGACGGTTTCGGCTCCCATAGGGTTCAATGTATTTTTGGAGCAGCTCAGAGTGCGGTTTCTAAAATTTTCTCCTGTTTTTAACTCGTCATAACATGCTCAATTCTCACTTAATCTGCAAATTTTTTATACCATATCGATCCCCAGACTCTCCTTGTCGCAACGGTATATACGGTTAAGTGATGTGAGGAAAACTTTCCGAGCTATAAGCATTTGTTCGGAGGGTGGGTACGCTCCCATAGGAACCCATTGAAATTATTTTTTTTCTTTTTCAATTTTCTGCCGAACATTTCACCATAACTTCCTTATACTTTCACCTACAGACTTCATTTAAATTTTAAATGGTAGAGAAATTTCCCCTTTCTCAAACTTGTAAGTTTCAGACCGTTTGAGAATACCGTTCTTGAGTTATGAATTTTTGTTTGACACTTGGGAGGGTTTTCCTCCCATAGAGCTCAATGTATTTTAAGAGCGGGTCGGCAGGCAGATTTTCAAAACTTTGCCTGTTTTTAACTCGTAATTACACCATCAAATCTCGCTCAAAGTGCAAAAATTTTGACACCATCTCGAGCACAAGACTCTCCTTGTCACTACGGTATGCTTCGTTCAATTTTGGTTGGGAAAAGTTTTCGAGCTACGGGTGATTTTTTGGAGGGTGCTCCCCGGTCGAAATTCATTGAATCATGAGTCTGTCAGTTGTATTCTGTGAGCATGCGTGTGAGAGAGACAGAGGGGGGAGGGGGAGGGGCAGAGGCAGAGACTGAGGGGAAGAGCTGTGAGGGCCACAGAAATACACAGGCAGTCTGTAACACTTTAAAGGTCATTTTTAAGGGGGACGTCTTAATTATCCAGGGTTTCTTAAGGTGGAATTTTTAAAGAATACCTCATTCACAATATACTGGCTGTCTTTTCGACATTTTAAGCTTTATTTAAAGTGGTCATTTTTAAAGGTGGACGTGTCAATACAACTGTGGGTTTCTTAAGGTGGAATTTTTATTAAGGTGGTATTTAAAATGTATTGGCCATCTTTTTTTGCTTTTGGCCTGTGATGTGGACATTTCAATACAATTCTGGGTTTCTTAAGGTGGAATTGTTTTTAAAGGTGGAATTCAAAATTTATCGTTTTCTATGTTTTTCCCCAGTCATTTCTATGGAATTAATTTTCTAACTGCTCTAACTCGGTCAATTTTCAAGCTACGGACACGAGATTTCAGACGGTCAGACCCGGGCGCACCGTGACCCGTCACTTCCGTTTTCGGACCTCTCGCACTCATCCCTCTCTTTCTATTCCTCCTTGAATATCCCTCCATTCACTTGTATGGAAGACATTTAGAGTGGGTGACATCATAGACACTCTGGGTTCACTGGCCAAAACCGTTTTTTCACTTTTCACCCGAACAATTCACCATAACGTTCTCATACTTTCACCTAAAAACTTCATTTAAATTTTAAATGATAGAGAAACTTGTCCTTTCTAGCATCTGTAAATTTGAACGTAATCGATAATACGGTTTTTGAGTTATGAATTTTTGTTCGGCACTAGGGAGGGTTTTGGCTCCCATAGAGTTCAATGTATTTTTGGAGCGGCTCAGAGTGCGGTTTCTAAATTTTTCTCCTGTTTTTAACTCGTCATAACATGGTCAATTCTCGCTCAAACTGCTAATTTTTTATACCAGCTTCTTCCTTGGACTCTCCTTGTCGCAACGGTATATGCAGTTTAGCCATTTGGGATATCTTTTCTGAGCTATAAGCATTTGTTCGGAGGGTGGGTACGCTCCCATAGGAATACATTGAAATGAATATGCCTGTCCTTTTTCGATATTCAACTTTTAGCCGAACATTTTGCCATAACTTCCTTATACTTTCACCTACAGACTTCATTTTACTTTCAAATGGTAGAGAAACTTCCCCTTTCTAAAATATGTAGATTTTAAATCATTTGAAGATACGGTTCTGGAGTTATGAAGATTTGTTTGGCAGTAGGACGTTTCGGCTCCCATAGAGTTCAATGTATTTTCAGAAAGCCAAATTTTCTCAAATTTGCCCTTTTTTAACTCATCTTTACACCATCAATTCTCGCTCAAACTGAAAAATTTTTTACACCATCTCGACCACAAGACTCTCCTTGTCGCTACGGTATGCTTCATTCAATTTTGAAAAGTTTTCGAGCTACGGGTGATTTTTTGGAGGGTGCTCCCCGGTCGAAATTCATTGAATCATGAGTCTGTCAGTTGTATTCTGTGAGCGTGCGTGTGAGAGAGACAGAGGGGGGAGGGGGAGGGGCAGAAGCAGAGACTGAGGGGAAGAGCTGTGAGGGCCACAGAAATACACAGGCAGTCTGTAACACTTTAAAGGTCATTTTTAAGGGGGACGTCTTAATTATCCAGGGTTTCTTAAGGTGGAATTTTTTAAGAATACCTCATTCACAATATACTGCCTGTCTTTTCGACATTTTAAGCTTTATTTCAAGTGGTCATTTTTAAAGGTGGACGTGTCAATACAACTGTGGGTTTCTTAAGGTGGAATTTTTATTAAGGTGGTATTTAAAATGTATTGGCCATCTTTTTTTGCTTTTAAGACTCTTTTGGCCTGTGATGTGGACATTTCAATACAATTCTGGGTTTCTTAAGGTGGAATTGTTTTTAAAGGTGGAATTCAGAATGTATCGTTTTCTATTCACACCCTACTGAGCTCCATAGAGTCCAATGTAAACTGCTGTGGGAGAGTGCTCTCTTAACATCCACCTACCAACAGCTTAGCAGTAAACTCCTTCACCATAAGCGTCGCCTAGTGACCCACGCGGGTTTACCGTATCGAGGGCCTCGCTTTAAGCGGTAAAGACGCGGATCGGGGGGCAGGGGTTTAGGCGGCGCAACATCTCGCGTTTCCTTCTGGAAATGCAGACCTCTAGTGTTACGTTTGCTGCCCTTCATTCTGAGGATCGTTCATTCTTGTCCGGTTAACTCCGCCCACAGTTTTCGAGATATCGACTCCGTTCAAAGTTTGTTTCGTAGAGCTTCCCTGTGGGATGCGGGCTTGTATACAGCTTTTGGAAAAGTTGTATACTTTTCGCACAGGAAGCATTTGAAGTTTCATCTTTACTCCCATAGGAATGAATGGAAAAATGTCCATGAACTTTTGTCAAACTTTCAAACTGCTGTCACACGGTCAGTTTTCGAGCTAGAGACACCAGAATTCAAACGGGCAGACCCGAGAGTCCACGGTCCCGCCACGTGAAATTATGGGCCGATAGCCCACCCGCTTCATGACCTTTGACCCCGTTTTCCATTCACGGCCTACACAGCTCCATAGAGTCCAATGTAAAGTGCTGTGGGAGAGTGCTCCCTTAACATCCCACTACCGACAGCTTAGCAGTAAACTCCTTCACCATAAGCGTCGCCTAGTGACCCACGCGGGTTTACCGTATCGAGGACCTCGCTTTAAGCGGGAAAGACGCGGATCGGGGGGCGGGGGTTTAGGCGGCGCAACATCTCGCGTTTCCTCCTGGAAATGCAGACCTCTAGTGTTACGTTTGCTGCCCTTCATTCTGAGGATCGTTCATTCTTGTCCGGTTAACTCCGCCCACAGTTTTCGAGATATCGACTCCGTTCAAAGTTTGTTTCGTAGAGCTGCCCTGTGGGATGCGGGCTTGTATACAGCTTTTGGAAAAGTTGCATAGTTTTCGCACAGTAACCATTTGAAGTTTCATCTTTACTCCCATAGGAATGAATGGAAAAATGTCCATAAACTTTTGTCAAACTTTCAAACTGCTGTCACACGGTCAGTTTTCGAGCTAGAGACACCAGAATTCAAACGGGCAGACCCGAGGGTCCACGGTCCCACCACGTAAAATTAAGAGCCGATAGCCCACCCGCTTCATGACCTTTGACCCCGTTTTCCATTCACGGCCTACAGAGCTCCACAGAGTCCAATGTAAACTGCTGTGGGAGAGTGCTCTCTTAACATCCCACTACCGACAGCTTAGCAGTAAACTCCTTCACCATAAGCGTCGCCTAGTGACCCACGTGGGTTTACCGTATCGAGGATCTCGCTTTAAGTGGGAAAGACGCGGATCGGGGGGCAGGGGTTTAGGCGGCGCAACATCTCGCGTTTCCTCCTGGAAATGCAGACCTCTAGTGTTACGTTTGCTGCCCTTCATTCTGAGGATCGTTCATTCTTGTCCGGTTAACTCCGCCCACAGTTTTCGAGATATCGACTCCGTTCAAAGTTTCATTCGTAGAGCTTCCCTGTGGGATGTGGGCTTGTATACAGCTTTTGGAAAAGTTACATAGTTTTTGCACAGTAAGCATTTGAAGTTTCATCTTTACTCTCATAGGAATGAATGGAAAAATGTCCATAAACTTTTGTCAAACTTTCAAACTGCTGTCACACGCTCAGTTTTCGAGCTACAGACACCAGAATTCAAACGGGCAGACCCGAGAGTCCACGGTCCCGCCACGTGAAATTATAGGCCGATACCCCGCCTGCTTCATGACCTTTGACCCCGTTTTCCATTCACGGCCTACACAGCTCCATAGAGTCCAATGTAAACTGCTGTGGGACAGTGCTCTCTTAACATCCCACTACCAACAGCTTAGCAGTAAACTCCTTCACCATAAGCGTCGCCTAGTGACCCACGCGGGTTTACCGTATCGAGGACCTCGCTTTAAGCGGTAAAGACGCGGATCGGGGGGCGGGGGTTTAGGCGACGCAACATCTCGCGTTTCCTCCTGGAAATGCAGACCTCTAGTGTTACGTTTGCTGCCCTTAATTCTGAGGATCGTTCATTCTTGTCCGGTTAACTCCGCCCACAGTTTTCGAGATATCGACTCCGTTCAAAGTTTGTTTCGTAGAGCTTACCTGTGGGATGCGGGCTTGTATACAGCTTTTGGAAAAGTTGCATAGTTTTTGCACAGTAAGCATTTGAAGTTTCATCTTTACTCCCATAGGAATGAATGGGAAAATGTCCATAAACTTTTGTCAAACTTTCAAACTGCTGTCACACGCTCAGTTTTCGAGCTAGAGACACCAGAATTCAAACGGGCAGACCCGAGAGTCCAAGGTCCCACCACGTGAAACTATAGGCCGATAGCCCACCCGCTTCATGACCTTTGACCCCGTTTTCCATTCACGGCCTACACAGCTCCATAGAGTCCAATGTAAACTGCTGTGGGAGAGTGCTCTCTTAACATCCCACTACCGACAGCTTAGCAGTAAACTCCTTCACCATAAGCGTTGCCTAGTGACCCACGCGGGTTTACCGTATCGAGGACCTCGCTTTAAGCGGTAAAGACGCGGATCGGGGGACGGGGGTTTAGGCGGCGCAACATCTCGCGTTTCCTCCTGGAAATGCAGACCTCTAGTGTTATGTTTGCTGCCCTTCATTCTGAGGATCGTTCATTCTTGTCCGGTTAACTCCGCCCACAGTTTTCGAGATATCGACTCCGTTCAAAGTTTCATTCGTAGAGCTTCCCTGTGGGATGCGGGCTTGTATACAGCTTTTGGAAAAGTTGCATAGTTTTCGCACAGTAAGCATTTGAAGTTTCGTGTTTTCTCCCTTAGGAATGAATGGAAAAATGTCCATACACTTTTGTCAAACTTTCAAACTGCTGTCACACGCTCAGTTTTCGAGCTAGAGACACCAGAATTCAAACGGGCAGGCCCGAGAGTCCACGGTCCCACCACGTGAAATTATGGGCCGATAGCCCACCCGCTTCATGACCTTTGACCCCGTTTTCCATTCACGGCCTACAGAGCTCCATAGAGTCCAATGTAAACTGCTGTGGGAGAGTGCTCTCTTAACATCCCACTACCAACAGCTTAGCAGTAAACTCCTTCACCATAAGCGTCGCCTAGTGACCCACGCGGGTTTACCGTATCGAGGACCTTGCTTTAAGCGGGAAAGACGCGGATCGGGGGGCAGGGATTTAGGCGGCGCAACATCTCGCGTTTCCTCCTGGAAATGCAGACCTCTAGTGTTACGTTTGCTGCCCTTCATTCTGAGGATCGTTCATTCTTGTCCGGTTAACTCCGCCCACAGTTTTCGAGATATCGACTCCCTTCAAAGTTTGTTTCGTAGAGCTGCCCTGTGGGATGCGGGCTTGTATACAGCTTTTGGAAAAGTTACATAGTTTTCGCACAGTAAGCATTTGAACTTTCATCTTTACTCCCATAGGAATGAATGGAAAAATGTCCATAAACTTTTGTCAAACTTTCAAACTGCTGTCACACGGTCAGTTTTCGAGCTAGACACACCAGAACTCAAACGGGCAGACCCGAGAGTCCACGGTCCCACCACGTGAAATTATGGGCAGATAGCCCACCCGCTTCATGACCTTTGACCCCGTTTTCCTTTCACGGCCTACAGAGCTCCATAGAGTCCAATGTAAAGTGCTGTGGGAGAGTGCTCTCTTAACATCCCACTACCGACAGCTTAGCAGTAAACTCCTTCACCATAAGCGTCGCCTAGTGACCCACGCGGGTTTACCGTACCGAGGACCTCGCTTTAAGCGGGAAAGACGCGGATCGGGGGGCAGGGGTTTAGGTGGCGCAACATCTCGCGTTTCCTCCTGGAAATGCAGACCTCTAGTGTTACGTTTGCTGCCCTTCATTCTGAGGATCGTTCATTCTTGTCCGGTTAACTCCGCCCACAGTTTTCGAGATATCGACTCCGTTCAAAGTTTGTTTCGTAGAGCTGCCCTGTGGGATGCGGGCTTGTATACAGCTTTTGGAAAAGTTACATAGTTTTCGCACAGTAAGCATTTGAAGTTTCATCTTTTCTCCCATAGGAATGAATGGAAAAATGTCCATAAACTTTTGTCAAACTTTAAAACTGCTGTCACACGGTCAGTTTTCGAGCTAGAGACACCAGAACTCAAACGGGCAGACCCGAGGGTCCACGGTCCCACCACGTAAAATTATGGGCCGATAGCCCACCCGCTTCATGACCTTTGACCCCGTTTTCCATTCACGGCCTACAGAGCTCCATAGAGTCCAATGTAAACTGCTGTGGGACAGTGCTCTATTAACATCCCACTACCGACAGCTTAGCAGTAAACTCCTTCACCATAAGCGTCGCCTAGTGACCCACGCGGGTTTACCGTATCGAGGACCTCGCTTTAAGCGGGAAAGACGCGGATCGGGGGGCGGGGGTTTAGGCGGCGCAACATCTCGCGTTTCCTCCTGGAAATGCAGACCTCTAGTGTTACGTTTGCTGCCCTTCATTCTGAGGATCGTTCATTCTTGTCCGGTTAACTCCGCCCACAGTTTTCGAGATATCGACTCCGTTCAAAGTTTCATTCGTAGAGCTTCCCTGTGGGATGCGGGCTTGTATACAGCTTTTGGAAAAGTTACATAGTTTTCGCACAGTAACCATTTGAAGTTTCATCTTTAATCCCTTAGGAATGAATGGAAAAATGTCCATAAACTTTTCTCAAACTTTCAAACTGCTGTCACACGGTCAGTTTTCGAGCTAGAGACACCAGAATTCAAACGGGCACACCCGAGGGTCCACGGTCCCACCACGTAAAATTATGGGCCGATAGGCCACCCGCTTCATGACCTTTGACCCCGTTTTCCATTCACGGCCTACAGAGCTCCATAGAGTCCAATGTAAACTGCTGTGGGACAGTGCTCTATTAACATCCACCTACCAACAGCTTAGCAGTAAACTCCTTCACCATAAGCGTCGCCTAGTGACCCACGCGGGTTTACCGTATCGAGGACCTCGCTTTAAGCGGGAAAGACGCGGATCGGGGGACGGGGGTTTAGGCGGCGCAACATCTCGCGTTTCCTCCTGGAAATGCAGACCTCTAGTGTTACGTTTGCTGCCCTTCATTCTGAGGATCGTTCATTCTTGTCCGGTTAACTCCGCCCACAGTTTTCGAGATATCGACTCCCTTCAAAGTTTGTTTCGTAGAGCTGCCCTGTGGGATGCGGGCTTGTATACAGCTTTTGGAAAAGTTACATAGTTTTCGCACAGTAAGCATTTGAACTTTCATCTTTACTCCCATAGGAATGAATGGAAAAATGTCCATAAACTTTTGTCAAACTTTCAAACTGCTGTCACACGGTCAGTTTTCGAGCTAGACACACCAGAACTCAAACGGGCAGACCCGAGGGTCCACGGTCCCACCACGTAAAATTATGCGCCGATAGCCCACCCGCTTCATGACCTTTGACCCCGTTTTCCTTTCACGGCCTACAGAGCTCCATAGAGTCCAATGTAAAGTGCTGTGGGAGAGTGCTCTCTTAACATCCCACTACCGACAGCTTAGCAGTAAACTCCTTCACCATAAGCGTCGCCTAGTGACCCACGCGGGTTTACCGTACCGAGGACCTCGCTTTAAGCGGGAAAGACGCGGATCGGGGGGCAGGGGTTTAGGTGGCGCAACATCTCGCGTTTCCTCCTGGAAATGCAGACCTCTAGTGTTACGTTTGCTGCCCTTCATTCTGAGGATCGTTCATTCTTGTCCGGTTAACTCCGCCCACAGTTTTCGAGATATCGACTCCGTTCAAAGTTTGTTTCGTAGAGCTGCCCTGTGGGATGCGGGCTTGTATACAGCTTTCGGAAAAGTTACATAGTTTTCGCACAGTAAGCATTTGAAGTTTCATCTTTTCTCCCATAGGAATGAATGGAAAAATGTCCATAAACTTTTGTCAAACTTTAAAACTGCTGTCACACGGTCAGTTTTCGAGCTAGAGACACCAGAACTCAAACGGGCAGACCCGAGGGTCCACGGTCCCACCACGTAAAATTATGGGCCGATAGCCCACCCGCTTCATGACCTTTGACCCCGTTTTCCATTCACGGCCTACAGAGCTCCATAGAGTCCAATGTAAACTGCTGTGGGACAGTGCTCTATTAACATCCCACTACCGACAGCTTAGCAGTAAACTCCTTCACCATAAGCGTCGCCTAGTGACCCACGCGGGTTTACCGTATCGAGGACCTCGCTTTAAGCGGGAAAGACGCGGATCGGGGGGCGGGGGTTTAGGCGGCGCAACATCTCGCGTTTCCTCCTGGAAATGCAGACCTCTAGTGTTACGTTTGCTGCCCTTCATTCTGAGGATCGTTCATTCTTGTCCGGTTAACTCCGCCCACAGTTTTCGAGATATCGACTCCGTTCAAAGTTTCATTCGTAGAGCTTCCCTGTGGGATGCGGGCTTGTATACAGCTTTTGGAAAAGTTACATAGTTTTCGCACAGTAACCATTTGAAGTTTCATCTTTAATCCCATAGGAATGAATGGAAAAATGTCCATAAACTTTTCTCAAACTTTCAAACTGCTGTCACACGGTCAGTTTTCGAGCTAGAGACACCAGAATTCAAACGGGCACACCCGAGGGTCCACGGTCCCACGACGTAAAATTATGGGCCGATAACCCACCCGCTTCATGACCTTTGACCCCGTTTTCCTTTCACGGCCTACAGAGCTCCATAGAGTCCAATGTAAACTGCTGTGGGAGAGTGCTCTCTTAACATCCCACTACCGACAGCTTAGCAGTAAACTCCTTCACCATAAGCGTCGCCTAGTGACCCACGCGGGTTTACCGTATCGAGGACCTCGCTTTAAGCGGGAAAGACGCGGATCGGGGGACGGGGGTTTAGGCGGCGCAACATCTCGCGTTTCCTCCTGGAAATGCAGACCTCTAGTGTTACGTTTGCTGCCCTTCATTCTGAGGATCGTTCATTCTTGTCCGGTTAACTCCGCCCACAGTTTTCGAGATATAGACTCCGTTCAAAGTTTGTCTCGTAGAGCTTCCCTGTGGGATGCGGGCTTGTATACAGCTTTTGGAAAAGTTACATAGTTTTCGCACAGTAAGCATTTGAAGTTTCATCTTAACTCCCTCAGGAATGAATGGAAAAATGTCCATAAACTTTTGTCAAACTTTAAAACTGCTGTCACACGGTCAGTTTTCGAGCTAGAGACACCAGAACTCAAACGGGCAGACCCGAGGGTCCACGGTCCCACCACGTAAAATTATGCGCCGATAGCCCACCCGCTTCATGACCTTTGACCCCGTTTTCCATTCACGGCCTACAGAGCTCCATAGAGTCCAATGTAAACTGCTGTGGGAGAGTGCTCTCTTAACATCCCACTACCGACGGCTTAGCAGTAAACTCCTTCACCATAAGCGTCGCCTAGTGACCCACGCGGGTTTACCGTATCGAGGACCTCGCTTTAAGCGGGAAAGACGCGGATCGGGGGGCAGGGGTTTCGGCGGCGCAACATCTCGCGTTTCCTCCTGGAAATGCAGACCTCTAGTGTTACGTTTGCTGCCCTTCATTCTGAGGATCGTTCATTCTTGTCCGGTTAACTCCGCCCACAGTTTTCGAGATATCGACTCCGTTCAAAGTTTCATTCGTAGAGCTTCCCTGTGGGATGCGGGCTTGTATACAGCTTTTGGAAAAGTTACATAGTTTTTGCACAGTAAGCATTTGAAGTTTCATATTTTCTCCCATAGGAAAAAATGGAAAAATGTCCATAAACTTTTCTCAAACTTTCAAACTGCCGTCACACGGTCAGTTTTCGAGCTAGAGACACCAGAACTCAAACGGGCAGACCCGAGGGTCCACGGTCCCACCACGTAAAATTATGGGCCGATAGCCCACCCGCTTCATGACCTTTGACCCCGTTTTCCATTCACGGCCTACACAGCTCCAGAGTCCAATGTAAACTGCTGTGGGACAGTGCTCTATTAACATCCCACTACCGACAGCTTAGCAGTAAACTCCTTCACCATAAGCGTCGCCTAGTGACCCACGCGGGTTTACCGTATCGAGGACCTCGCTTTAAGCGGGAAAGACGCGGATCGGGGGGCGGGGGTTTAGGCGGCGCAACATCTCGCGTTTCCTCCTGGAAATGCAGACCTCTAGTGTTACGTTTGCTGCCCTTCATTCTGAGGATCGTTCATTTTTGTCCGGTTAACTCCGCCCACAGTTTTCGAGATATCGACTCCGTTCAAAGTTTGTTTCGTAGAGCTTCCCTGTGGGATGCGGGCTTGTATACAGCTTTTGGAAAAGTTAAATAGTTTTTGCACAGTAAGCATTTGAAGTTTCATCTTTACTCCCATAGGAATGAATGGGAAAATGTCCATAAACTTTTTGTCAAACTTTTAAACTGCTGTCACACGCTCAGTTTTCGAGCTAGAGACACCAGAATTCAAACGGGCAGACCCGAGAGTCCACGGTCCCACCACGTGAAACTATAGGCCGATAGCCCACCCGCTTCATGACCTTTGACCCCGTTTTCCATTCACGGCCTACAGAGCTCCATAGAGTCCAATGTAAACTGCTGTGGGAGAGTGCTCTCTTAACATCCCACTACCTACAGCTTAGCAGTAAACTCCTTCACCATAAGCGTCGCCTAGTGACCCACGCGGGTTTACCGTATCGAGGACCTCGCTTTAAGCGGGAAAGACGCGGATCGGGGGACGGGGGTTTAGGCGGCGCAACATCTCGCGTTTCCTCCTGGAAATGCAGACCTCTAGTGTTACGTTTGCTGCCCTTCATTCTGAGGATCGTTCATTCTTGTCCGGTTAACTCCGCCCACAGTTTTCGAGATATCGACTCCGTTCAAAGTTTGTTTCGTAGAGCTGCCCTGTGGGATGCGGGCTTGTATACAGCTTTTGGAAAAGTTGCATAGTTTTTGCACAGTAAGCATTTGAAGTTTCATCTTTACTCCCATAGGAATGAATGGGAAAATGTCCATAAACTTTTTGTCAAACTTTCAAACTGCTGTCACACGCTCAGTTTTCGAGCTAGAGACACCAGAATTCAAACGGGCAGACCCGAGAGTCCACGGTCCCACCACGTGAAACTATAGGCCGATAGCCCACCCGCTTCATGACCTTTGACCCCGTTTTCCATTCACGGCCTACAGAGCTCCATAGAGTCCAATGTAAACTGCTGTGGGAGAGTGCTCTCTTAACATCCCACTACCTACAGCTTAGCAGTAAACTCCTTCACCATAAGCGTCGCCTAGTGACCCACGCGGGTTTACCGTATCGAGGACCTCCCTTTAAGCGGGAAAGACGCGGATCGGGGGACGGGGGTTTAGGCGGCGCAACATCTCGCGTTTCCTCCTGGAAATGCAGACCTCTAGTGTTACGTTTGCTGCCCTTCATTCTGAGGATCGTTCATTCTTGTCCGGTTAACTCCGCCCACAGTTTTCGAGATATCGACTTCGTTCAAAGTTTGTCTCGTAGAGCTTCCCTGTGGGATGCGGGCTTGTATACAGCTTTTGGAAAAGTTGCATAGTTTTCGCACAGTAAGCATTTAAAGTTTCATCTTTACTCCCATAGGAATGAATGGAAAAATGTCCATAAACTTTTGTCAAACTTTCAAACTGCTGTCACACGCTCAGTTTTCGAGCTAGAGACACCAGAACTCAAACGGGCAGACCCGAGAGTCCAAGGTCCCACCACGTGAAATTATGGGCCGATAGCCCACCCGCTTCATGACCTTTGACCCCGTTTTCCATTCACGGCCTACACAGCTCCACATAGTCCAATGTAAACTGCTGTGGGACAGTGCTCTCTTAACATCCCACTACCAACAGCTTAGCAGTAAACTCCTTCACCATAAGCGTCGCCTAGTGACCCACGCGGGTTTACCGTGTCGAGGACCTCGCTTTAAGCGGGAAAGACGCGGATCGGGGGGCAGGGGTTTAGGCGGCGCAACATCTCGCGTTTCCTCCTGGAAATGCAGACCTCTAGTGTTACGTTTGCTGCCCTTCATTCTGAGGATCGTTCATTCTTGTCCGGTTAACTCCGCCCACAGTTTTCGAGATATCGACTCCGTTCAAAGTTTCATTCGTAGAGCTGCCCTGTGGGATGCGGGCTTGTATACAGCTTTTGGAAAAGTTGCATAGTTTTTGCACAGTAAGCATTTGAAGTTTCATCTTTACTCCCATAGGAATGAATGGAAAAATGTCCATAAACTTTTGTCAAACTTTCAAACTGCTGTCACACGCTCAGTTTTCGAGCTAGAGACACCAGAATTCAAACGGGCAGACCCGAGGGTCCACGGTCCCACCACGTGAAACTATAGGCCGATAGCCCACCCGCTTCATGACCTTTGACCCCGTTTTCCATTCACGGCCTACACAGCTCCATAGAGTCCAATGTAAACTGCTGTGGGACAGTGCTCTCTTAACATCCCACTACCAACAGCTTAGCAGTAAACTCCTTCACCATAAGCGTCGCCTAGTGACCCACGCGGGTTTACCGTATCGAGGACCTCGCTTTAAGCGGTAAAGACGCGGATCGGGGGGCGGGGGTTTAGGCGGCGCAACATCTCGCGTTTCCTCCTGGAAATGCAGACCTCTAGTGTTACGTTTGCTGCCCTTCATTCTGAGGATCTTCATTCCTTGTCCGGTTAACTCCGCCCACAGTTTTCGAGATATCGACTCCGTTCAAAGTTTGTTTCGTAGAGCTTACCTGTGGGATGCGGGCTTGTATACAGCTTTTGGAAAAGTTGCATAGTTTTCGCACAGTAAGCATTTGAAGTTTCATCTTTTCTCCCATAGGAATGAATGGAAAAATGTCCATAAACTTTTGTCAAACTTTCAAACTGCTGTCACACGCTCAGTTTTCGAGCTAGAGACACCAGAACTCAAACGGGCAGACCCGAGAGTCCACGGTCCCCCCACATGAAATTATGGGCCGAAAGCCCACCCGCTTCATGACCTTTGACCCCGTTTTCCATTCACGGCCTACAGAGCTCCATAGAGTCCAATGTAAACTGCTGTGGGAGACTGCTCTCTTAACATCCCACTACCGACAGCTTAGCAGTAAACTCCTTCACCATAAGCGTGGCCTAGTGACCCACGCGGGTTTACCGTATCGAGGACCTCGCTTTAAGCGGGAAAGACGCGGATCGGGGGGCAGGGGTTTAGGCGGCGCAACATCTCGCGTTTCCTCCTGGAAATGCAGACCTCTAGTGTTACGTTTGCTGCCCTTCATTCTGAGGATCGTTCATTCTTGTCCGGTTAACTCCGCCCACAGTTTTCGAGATATCGACTCCGTTCAAAGTTTGTTTCGTAGAGCTTCCCTGTGGGATGCGGGCTTGTATACAGCTTTTGGAAAAGTTACATAGTTTTCGCACAGTAAGCATTTGAAATTTCATCTTAACTCCCATAGGAATGAATGGAAAAATGTCCATAAACTTTTGTCAAACTTTCAAACTGCTGTCACACGGTCAGTTTTCGAGCTAGAGACACCAGAACTCAAACGGGCAGACCCGAGAGTCCACGGTCCCACCACGTGAAATTATAGGCCGATACCCCGCCCGCTTCATGACCTTTGACCCCGTTTTCCATTCACGGCCTACAGAGCTCCATAGAGTCCAATGTAAACTGCTGTGGGAGAGTGCTCTCTTAACATCCCACTACCGACAGCTTAGCAGTAAACTCCTTCACCATAAGCGTCGCCTAGTGACCCACGCGGGTTTACCGTATCGAGGACCTCGCTTTAAGCGGGAAAGACGCGGATCGGGGGACGGGGGTTTCGGCGGCGCAACATCTCGCGTTTCCTCCTGGAAATGCAGACCTCTAGTGTTACGTTTGCTGCCCTTCATTCTGAGGATCGTTCATTCTTGTCCGGTTAACTCCGCCCACAGTTTTCGAGATATCGACTCCGTTCAAAGTTTGTTTCGTAGAGCTTCCCTGTGGGATGCGGGCTTGTATACAGCTTTTGGAAAAGTTGCATAGTTTTCGCACAGTAAGCATTTAAAGTTTCATCTTTACTCCCATAGGAATGAATGGAAAAATGTCCATAAACTTTTGTCAAACTTTCAAACTGCTGTCACACGCTCAGTTTTCGAGCTAGAGACACCAGAACTCAAACGGGCAGACCCGAGAGTCCAAGGTCCCACCACGTGAAATTATGGGCCGATAGCCCACCCGCTTCATGACCTTTGACCCCGTTTTCCATTCACGGCCTACACAGCTCCACATAGTCCAATGTAAACTGCTGTGGGACAGTGCTCTCTTAACATCCCACTACCAACAGCTTAGCAGTAAACTCCTTCACCATAAGCGTCGCCTAGTGACCCACGCGGGTTTACCGTGTCGAGGACCTCGCTTTAAGCGGGAAAGACGCGGATCGGGGGGCAGGGGTTTAGGCGGCGCAACATCTCGCGTTTCCTCCTGGAAATGCAGACCTCTAGTGTTACGTTTGCTGCCCTTCATTCTGAGGATCGTTCATTCTTGTCCGGTTAACTCCGCCCACAGTTTTCGAGATATCGACTCCGTTCAAAGTTTCATTCGTAGAGCTGCCCTGTGGGATGCGGGCTTGTATACAGCTTTTTGAAAAGTTGCATAGTTTTTGCACAGTAAGCATTTGAAGTTTCATCTTTACTCCCATAGGAATGAATGGAAAAATGTCCATAAACTTTTGTCAAACTTTCAAACTGCTGTCACACGCTCAGTTTTCGAGCTAGAGACACCAGAATTCAAACGGGCAGACCCGAGGGTCCACGGTCCCACCACGTGAAACTATAGGCCGATAGCCCACCCGCTTCATGACCTTTGACCCCGTTTTCCATTCACGGCCTACACAGCTCCATAGAGTCCAATGTAAACTGCTGTGGGACAGTGCTCTCTTAACATCCCACTACCAACAGCTTAGCAGTAAACTCCTTCACCATAAGCGTCGCCTAGTGACCCACGCGGGTTTACCGTATCGAGGACCTCGCTTTAAGCGGGAAAGACGCGGATCGGGGGGCAGGGGTTTAGGCGGCGCAACATCTCGCGTTTCCTCCTGGTGTTACGTTTGCTGCCCTTCATTCTGAGGATCGTTCATTCTTGTCCGGTTAACTCCGCCCACAGTTTTCGAGATATAGACTCCGTTCAAAGTTTGTTTCGTAGAGCTTCCCTGTGGGATGCGGGCTTGTATACAGCTTTTGGAAAAGTTGCATAGTTTTTGCACAGTAAGCATTTGAAGTTTCATCTTTACTCCCATAGGAATGAATGGAAAATTGTCCATAAACTTTTGTCAAACTTTAAAACTGCTGTCACACGCTCAGTTTTCGAGCTAGAGACACCAGAACTCAAACGGGCAGACCCGAGGGTCCACGGTCCCACCAAGTAAAATTATGAGCCAATAGCCCACCCGCTTCATGACCTTTGACCCCGTTTTCCTTTCACGGCCTACAGAGCTCCATAGAGTCCAATGTAAACTGCTGTGGGAGAGTGCTCTCTTAACATCCCACTACCAACAGCTTAGCAGTAAACTCCTTCACCATAAGCGTCGCCTAGTGACCCACGCGGGTTTACCGTATCGAGGACCTCGCTTTAAGCGGGAAAGACGCGGATCGGGGGGCAGGGGTTTAGGCGGCGCAACATCTCGCGTTTCCTCCTGGAAATGCAGACCTCTAGTGTTACGTGTGCTGCCCTTCATTCTGAGGATCGTTCATTCTTGTCCGGTTAACTCCGCCAACAGTTTTCGAGATATCGACTCCGTTCAAAGTTTGTTTCGTAGAGCTTCCCTGTGGGATGCGGGCTTGTATACAGCTTTTGGAAAAGTTACATAGTTTTTGCACAGTAAGCATTTGAAGTTTCATCTTTACTCTCATAGGAATGAATGGAAAAATGTCCATAAACTTTTG
Source organism: Hoplias malabaricus (assembly GCF_029633855.1). NCBI lineage: Eukaryota > Metazoa > Chordata > Actinopteri > Characiformes > Erythrinidae > Hoplias > Hoplias malabaricus. Next base: position 32,848,453 of record NC_089819.1, on the reverse strand, counting down.
TCAAACTTTCAAACTGCTGTCACACGCTCAGTTTTCGAGCTACAGACACCAGAATTCAAACGGGCAGACCCGAGAGTCCACGGTCCCGCCACGTGAAATTATAGGCCGATACCCCGCCCGCTTCATGACCTTTGACCCCGTTTTCCATTCACAGCCTACAGAGCTCCATAGAGTCCAATGTAAACTGCTGTGGGAGAGTGCTCTCTTAACATCCCACTACCAACAGCTTAGCAGTAAACTCCTTCACCATAAGCGTCGCCTAGTGACCCACGCGGGTTTACCGTATCGAGGACCTCGCTTTAAGCGGGAAAGACGCGGATCGGGGGACGGGGGTTTAGGCGGCGCAACATCTCGCGTTTCCTCCTGGAAATGCAGACCTCTAGTGTTACGTTTGCTGCCCTTCATTCTGAGGATCTTCATTCCTTGTCCGGTTAACTCCGCCCACAGTTTTCGAGATATCGACTCCGTTCAAAGTTTGTTTCGTAGAGCTTACCTGTGGGATGCGGGCTTGTATACAGCTTTTGGAAAAGTTGCATAGTTTTCGCACAGTAAGCATTTGAAGTTTCATCTTTTCTCCCATAGGAATGAATGGAAAAATGTCCATAAACTTTTGTCAAACTTTCAAACTGCTGTCACACGCTCAGTTTTCGAGCTAGAGACACCAGAACTCAAACGGGCAGACCCGAGAGTCCACGGTCCCCCCACATGAAAATATGGGCCGATAGCCCACCCGCTTCATGACCTTTGACCCCGTTTTCCATTCACGGCCTACAGAGCTCCATAGAGTCCAATGTAAACTGCTGTGGGAGACTGCTCTCTTAACATCCCACTACCGACAGCTTAGCAGTAAACTCCTTCACCATAAGCGTGGCCTAGTGACCCACGCGGGTTTACCGTATCGAGGACCTCGCTTTAAGCGGGAAAGACGCGGATCGGGGAGCAGGGGTTTAGGCGGCGCAACATCTCGCGTTTCCTCCTGGAAATGCAGACCTCTAGTTATGTTGCGCCTGCTGCTTTAAGCAGCGGCGCAATATATTGTTCTTCTTAAGTCATATTATTATTATTTTTATTCTTATTATTCCGCGTTTCCTTGTCCGCCTAACTAGTCCCGCAGCTTTCGAGCTATCGACTCCGTTCCACCTGGAAATCGTGCGTCCTATAGCGACGATGTGGGCTTGTATACAGCTTTCCGATACCCGCACTCGTTCGTCCGCTACACTCGTTTATCGCTCCGTTTTTCCCCAGTCATTTCTATGGAATTAATTTTCAAAGTGCTCTAACTCGGTCATTTTTCAAGCTACGGACACGGGATTTCAGACGGTCGGACCCGGGCGTACCGGCTCCCATCACTTCCGTTTTCGGAATTTTTGCACTCATCCTTCCCTTTCTATCACTCCTTCAAAATCCCTCCATTCATTTCAATGGGAGGCTCTTAGAGTGGGTGACATCATACACTGTAGATTCCTTCTCAGAAAACGGGTTTTTCACTTTTCAGCCGAACAAATTGCCATAACTTCCTCATACTTTCACCTAGAAACTTCATTTAAATTTTAAATGGTAGAGAAACTTGTCCTTTCTAAGACCTCTAAATTTGAACATTATTGAAAATACGGTTTTTGAGTTATGAATTTTTGTTCGGCACTAGGGAGGGTTTCGGCTCCCATAGGGTTCAATGTATTTTTGGAGCAGCTCAGAGTGCGGTTTCTAAAATTTTCTCCTGTTTTTAACTCGTCATAACATGCTCAATTCTCACTTAATCTGCAAATTTTTTATACCATATCGATCCCCAGACTCTCCTTGTCGCAACGGTATATACGGTTAAGTGATGTGAGGAAAACTTTCCGAGCTATAAGCATTTGTTCGGAGGGTGGGTACGCTCCCATAGGAACCCATTGAAATTATTTTTTTTCTTTTTCAATTTTCTGCCGAACATTTCACCATAACTTCCTTATACTTTCACCTACAGACTTCATTTAAACTTTAAATGGTAGAGAAATTTCCCCTTTCTCACACTTGTAAGTTTCAGACCGTTTGAGAATACCGTTCTTGAGTTATGAATTTTTGTTCCACACTTGGGAGGGTTTTCCTCCCATAGAGCTCAATGTATTTTAAGAGCGGCTCGGCACGCAGATTTTCAAAACTTTGCCTGTTTTTAACTCGTAATTACACCATCAAATCTCGCTCAAAGTGCAAAAATTTTTACACCATCTCGAGCACCAGACTCTCCTTGTCGCTACGGTATGCTTCGTTCATTTTTGGACCTGGAAAAGTTTTTGAGATATTTGAGGTTTTTTGGAAGGTGCGCCACCGGTCGAAATTCATTGAATCATGAGTCTGTCAGTTGTATTCTGTGAGCGTGCGTGTGAGAGAGAGAGAGGGGGGAGGGGGAGGGGCAGAGGCAGAGACTGACGGGGAAGAGGTGTGAGGGCCACAGAAATACACAGGCAGTCTGTAACACTTTAAAGGTCATTTTTAAGGGGGACGTCTTAATTATCCAGGGTTTCTTAAGGTGGAATTTTTGAAGAATACCTCATTCACAATATACTGCCTGTCTTTTCGACATTTTAAGCTTTATTTAAAGTGGTCATTTTTAAAGGTGGACGTGTCAATACAACTGTGGGTTTCTTAAGGTGGAATTTTTATTAAGGTGGTATTTAAAATGTATTGGCCATCTTTTTTGCTTTTAAGATTCTTTTGGCCTGTGATGTGGACATTTCAATACAATTCTGGGTTTCTTAAGGTGGAATTGTTTTTAAAGGTGGAATTCAAAATGTATCGTTTTCTATTCACGCCCTACTGAGCTCCATAGAGTCCAATGTAAACTGCTGTGGGAGAGTGCTCTCTTAACATCCCACTACCAACAGCTTAGCAGTAAACTCCTTCACCATAAGCGTCGCCTAGTGACCCACGCGGGTTTACCGTATCGAGGACCTCGCTTTAAGCGGGAAAGACGCGGATCGGGGGACGGGGGTTTAGGCGGCGCAACATCTCGCGTTTCCTCCTGGAAATGCAGACCTCTAGTGTTACGTTTGCTGCCCTTCATTCTGAGGATCGTTCATTCTTGTCCGGTTAACTCCGCCCACAGTTTTCGAGATATCGACTCCGTTCAAAGTTTCATTCGTAGAGCTTCCCTGTGGGATGCGGGCTTGTATACAGCTTTTGGAAAATTTGCATAGTTTTCGCACAGTAAGCATTTGAAGTTTCATCTTTTCTCCCATAGGAATGAATGGAAAAATGTCCATAAACTTTTGTCAAACATTCAAACTGCTGTCACACGCTCAGTTTTCGAGCTAGAGACACCAGAACTCAAACGGGCAGACCCGAGAGTCCAAGGTCCCACCACGTGAAATTATGGGCCGATAGCCCACCCGCTTCATGACCTTTGACCCCGTTTTCCATTCACGGCCTACACAGCTCCACATAGTCCAATGTAAACTGCTGTGGGACAGTGCTCTCTTAACATCCCACTACCAACAGCTTAGCAGTAAACTCCTTCACCATAAGCGTCGCCTAGTGACCCACGCGGGTTTACCGTGTCGAGGACCTCGCTTTAAGCGGGAAAGACGCGGATCGGGGGGCAGGGGTTTAGGCGGCGCAACATCTCGCGTTTCCTCCTGGAAATGCAGACCTCTAGTGTTACGTTTGCTGCCCTTCATTCTGAGGATCGTTCATTCTTGTCCGGTTAACTCCGCCCACAGTTTTCGAGATATCGACTCCGTTCAAAGTTTGTTTCGTAGAGCTTCCCTGTGGGATGCGGGCTTGTATACAGCTTTTGGAAAAGTTACATAGTTTTCGCACAGTAAGCATTTGAAATTTCATCTTAACTCCCATAGGAATGAATGGAAAAATGTCCATAAACTTTTGTCAAACTTTCAAACTGCTGTCACACGGTCAGTTTTCGAGCTAGAGACACCAGAACTCAAACGGGCAGACCCGAGAGTCCACGGTCCCACCACGTGAAATTATAGGCCGATACCCCGCCCGCTTCATGACCTTTGACCCCGTTTTCCATTCACGGCCTACAGAGCTCCATAGAGTCCAATGTAAACTGCTGTGGGAGAGTGCTCTCTTAACATCCCACTACCGACAGCTTAGCAGTAAACTCCTTCACCATAAGCGTCGCCTAGTGACCCACGCGGGTTTACCGTATCGAGGACCTCGCTTTAAGCGGGAAAGACGCGGATCGGGGGACGGGGGTTTCGGCGGCGCAACATCTCGCGTTTCCTCCTGGAAATGCAGACCTCTAGTGTTACGTTTGCTGCCCTTCATTCTGAGGATCGTTCATTCTTGTCCGGTTAACTCCGCCCACAGTTTTCGAGATATCGACTCCGTTCAAAGTTTCATTCGTAGAGCTGCCCTGTGGGATGCGGGCTTGTATACAGCTTTTGGAAAAGTTGCATAGTTTTAGCACAGTAAGCATTTGAAGTTTCAACTTTTCTCCCATAGGAATGAATGGAAATATGTCCATAAACTTTTGTCAAACATTCAAAGTGCTGTCACACGGTCAGTTTTCGAGCTAGAGACACCAAAATTCAAACGGGCAGACCCGAGGGTCCACGGTCCCACCACGTAAAATTATGGGCCGATAGGCCACCCGCTTCATGACCTTTGACCCCGTTTTCCATTCACGGCCTACAGAGCTCCATAGAGTCCAATGTAAACTGCTGTGGGACAGTGCTCTCTTAACATCCCACTACCGACAGCTTAGCAGTAAACTCCTTCACCATAAGCGTCGCCTAGTGACCCACGCGGGTTTACCGTATCGAGGACCTCGCTTTAAGCGGGAAAGACGCGGATCGGGGGACGGGGGTTTCGGCGGCGCAACATCTCGCGTTTCCTCCTGGAAATGCAGACCTCTAGTGTTACGTTTGCTGCCCTTCATTCTGAGGATCGTTCATTCTTGTCCGGTTAACTCCGCCCACAGTTTTTGAGATATCGACTCCGTTCAAAGTTTGTTTCGTAGAGCTTCCCTGTGGGATGCGGGCTTGTATACAGCTTTTGGAAAAGTTGCATAGTTTTCGCACAGTAAGCCTTTGAAGTTTCATCTTTTCTCCCATAGGAATGAATGGGAAAATGTCCATAAACTTTTGTCAAACTTTAAAACTGCTGTCACACAGTCAGTTTTCGAGCTAGAGACACCAGAATTCAAACGGGCACACCCGAGAGTCCACGTTCCCACCACGTGAATTTATGGGCCGATAGCCCACCCGCTTCATGACCTTTGACCCCGTTTTCCTTTCACGGCCTACAGAGCTCCATAGAGTCCAATGTAAACTGCTGTGGGAGAGTGCTCTCTTAACATCCCACTACCGACAGCTTAGCAGAAAACTCCTTCACCATAAGCGTCGCCTAGTGACCCACGCGGGTTTACCGTATCGAGGACCTCGCTTTAAGCGGAAAAGACGCGGATCGGGGGGCGGGGGTTTAGGCGGCGCAACATCTCGCGTTTCCTCCTGGAAATGCAGACCTCTAGTGTTACGTTTGCTGCCCTTCATTCTGAGGATCGTTCATTCTTGTCCGGTTAACTCCGCCCACAGTTTTCGAGATATCGACTCCGTTCAAAGTTTGTTTCGTACAGCTTCCCTGTGGGATGCGGGCTTGTATACAGCTTTTGGAAAAGTTACATAGTTTTAGCACAGTAAGCATTTGAAGTTTCAACTTTTCTCCCATAGGAATGAATGGAAAAATGTCCATAAACTTTTGTCAAACTTTCAAAGTGCTGTCACACGGTCAGTTTTCGAGCTAGAGACACCAGAACTCAAACGGGCAGACCCGAGGGTCCACGGTCCCTCCACGTAAAATTATGGGCCGATAGCCCACCCGCTTCATGACCTTTGACCCCGTTTTCCATTCACGGCCTACAGAGCTCCATAGAGTCCAATGTAAACTGGTGTGGGAGAGTGCTCTCTTAACATCCCACTACCGACAGCTTAGCAGTAAACTCCTTCACCATAAGCGTCGCCTAGTGACCCACGCGGTTTTTCCGTACCGAGGACCTCGCTTTAAGCGGGAAAGACGCGGATCGGGGGGCGGGGGTTTAGGCGGCGCAACATCTCGCGTTTCCTCCTGGTGTTACGTTTGCTGCCCTTCATTCTGAGGATCGTTCATTCTTGTCCGGTTAACTCCGCCCACAGTTTTCGAGATATCGACTCCGTTCAAAGTTTCATTCGTAGAGCTTCCCTGTGGGATGCGGGCTTGTATACAGCTTTTGGATAAGTTGCATACTTTTCGCACAGTAACCATTTTAAGTTTCATCTTTTGTCCCTTAGGAATGAATGGAAAAATGTCCATAAACTTTTGTCAAACTTTCAAACTGCTGTCACATGGTCAGTTTTCGAGCTAGAGACACCAGAACTCAAACGGGCACACCCGAGGGTCCACGGTCCCACCACGTAAAATTATGGGCCGATAGCCCACCCGCTTCATGACCTTTGACCCCGTTTTCCATTCACGGCCTACACAGCTCCATAGAGTCCAATGTAAACTGCTGTGGGAGAGTGCTCTCTTAACATCCCACTACCTACAGCTTAGCAGTAAACTCCTTCACCATAAGCGTCGCCTAGTGACCCACGCGGGTTTACCGTATCGAGGACCTCGCTTTAAGCGGGAAAGACGCGGATCGGGGGGCGGGGGTTTAGGCGGCGCAACATCTCGCGTTTCCTCCTGGTGTTACGTTTGCTGCCCTTCATTCTGAGGATCGTTCATTCTTGTCCGGTTAACTCCGCCCACAGTTTTCGAGATATCGACTCCGTTCAAAGTTTCATTCGTAGAGCTTCCCTGTGGGATGCGGGCTTGTATACAGCTTTTGGATAAGTTGCATACTTTTCGCACAGTAACCATTTTAAGTTTCATCTTTTGTCCCTTAGGAATGAATGGGAAAATGTCCATAAACTTTTGTCAAACTTTCAAACTGCTGTCACACGCTCAGTTTTCGAGCTAGAGACACCAGAATTCAAACGGGCAGACCCGAGAGTCCAAGGTTCCACCACGTGAAACTATAGGCCGATAGCCCACCCGCTTCATGACCTTTGACCCCGTTTTCCATTCACGGCCTACACAGCTCCATAGAGTCCAATGTAAACTGCTGTGGGAGAGTGCTCTCTTAACATCCCACTACCGACAGCTTAGCAGTAAACTCCTTCACCATAAGCGTTGCCTAGTGACCCACGCGGGTTTACCGTATCGAGGACCTCGCTTTAAGCGGGAAAGACGCGGATCGGGGGGCGGGGGTTTAGGCGGCGCAACATCTCGCGTTTCCTCCTGGAAATGCAGACCTCTAGTTATGTTGCGCCTGCTGCTTTAAGCAGCGGCGCAATATATTGTTATCCGTAAGTCATATTATTATTATTTTTATTATTATTTTTATTATTCCGCGTTTCCTTGTCCGCTTAACTAGTCCCGCAGCTTTCGAGCTATCGACTCCGTTCCACCTGGAAATCGTGCGTCCTATAGCGACGATGTGGGCTTGTATACAGCTTTCCGATACCCGCACTCGTTCGTCCGCTACACTCGTTTTTCGCTCTGTTTTTCCCCAGTCATTTCTATGGAATTAATTTTCAAAGTGCTCTAACTCGGTCATTTTTCAAGCTACGGACACGGGATTTCAGACGGTCGGACCCGGGCGTACCGGCTCCCATCACTTCCGTTTTCGGAATTTTTGCACTCATCCTTCCCTTTCTTTTCCTCCTTCAAAATCCCTCCATTCATTTCAATGGGAGGCTCTTAGAGTGGGGGTGATGTCATCCACTGTAGTTTCAGTGGCAAAAAGCCGTTTTTTCACTTTTCAGCCGAACAAATCGCCATAACTTCCTCATAGTTTCACCTAGAAACTTCATTTAAATTTTAAATGGTAGAGAAACTTGTCCTTTCTGAGACCTCTAAATTTGAACATTATTGAAAATACGGTTTTTGAGTTATGAATTTTTGTTCGGCACTAGGGACGGTTTCGGCTCCCATAGGGTTCAATGTATTTTTGGAGCAGCTCAGAGTGCGGTTTCTAAAATTTTCTCCTGTTTTTAACTCGTCATAACATGCTCAATTCTCACTTAATCTGCAAATTTTTTATACCATATCGATCCCCAGACTCTCCTTGTCGCAACGGTATATACGGTTAAGTGATGTGAGGAAAACTTTCCGAGCTATAAGCATTTGTTCGGAGGGTGGGTACGCTCCCATAGGAACCCATTGAAATTATTTTTTTTCTTTTTCAATTTTCTGCCGAACATTTCACCATAACTTCCTTATACTTTCACCTACAGACTTCATTTAAATTTTAAATGGTAGAGAAATTTCCCCTTTCTCAAACTTGTAAGTTTCAGACCGTTTGAGAATACCGTTCTTGAGTTATGAATTTTTGTTTGACACTTGGGAGGGTTTTCCTCCCATAGAGCTCAATGTATTTTAAGAGCGGGTCGGCACGCAGATTTTCAAAACTTTGCCTGTTTTTAACTCGTAATTACACCATCAAATCTCGCTCAAAGTGCAAAAATTTTTACACCATCTCGAGCACAAGACTCTCCTTGTCGCTACGGTATGCTTCGTTCAATTTTGGTTGGGAAAAGTTTTCGAGCTACGGGTGATTTTTTGGAGGGTGCTCCCCGGTCGAAATTCTTTGAATCATGAGTCTGTCAGTTGTATTCTGTGAGCATGCGTGTGAGAGAGACAGAGGGGGGAGGGGGAGGGGCAGAGGCAGAGACTGAGGGGAAGAGCTGTGAGGGCCACAGAAATACACAGGCAGTCTGTAACACTTTAAAGGTCATTTTTAAGGGGGACGTCTTAATTATCCAGGGTTTCTTAAGGTGGAATTTTTAAAGAATACCTCATTCACAATATACTGGCTGTCTTTTCGACATTTTAAGCTTTATTTAAAGTGGTCATTTTTAAAGGTGGACGTGTCAATACAACTGTGGGTTTCTTAAGGTGGAATTTTTATTAAGGTGGTATTTAAAATGTATTGGCCATCTTTTTTTGCTTTTAAGACTCTTTTGGCCTGTGATGTGGACATTTCAATACAATTCTGGGTTTCTTAAGGTGGAATTGTTTTTAAAGGTGGAATTCAAAATGTATCGTTTTCCATTCACGGCCTACACAGCTCCATAGAGTCCAATGTAAACTGCTGTGGGAGAGTGCTCTCTTAACATCCCACTACCGACAGCTTAGCAGTAAACTCCTTCACCATAAGCGTCGCCTAGTGACCCACGCGGGTTTACCGTATCGAGGACCTCGCTTTAAGCGGGAAAGACGCGGATCGGGGGACGGGGGTTTAGGCGGCGCAACATCTCGCGTTTCCTCCTGGAAATGCAGACCTCTAGTGTTACGTTTGCTGCCCTTCATTCTGAGGATCATTCATTCTTGTCCGGTTAACTCCGCCCACAGTTTTCGAGATATCGACTCCGTTCAAAGTTTGTTTCGTAGAGCTTCCCTGTGGGATGCGGGCTTGTATACAGCTTTTAGAAAAGTTACATAGTTTTCGCACAGGAAGCATTTGAAGTTTCATCTTTTCTCACATAGGAATGAATGGAAAAATGTCCATAAACTTTTGTCAAACATTCAAACTGCTGTCACACGGTCAGTTTTCGAGCTAGAGACACCAGAACTCAAACGGGCAGACCCGAGGGTCCACGGTCCCACCACGTAAAATTATGGGCCGATAACCCACCCGCTTCATGACCTTTGACCCCGTTTTCCTTTCACGGCCTACAGAGCTCCATAGAGTCCAATGTAAACTGCTGTGGGAGAGTGCTCTCTTAACATCCCACTACCGACAGCTTAGCAGTAAACTCCTTCACCATAAGCGTCGCCTAGTGACCCACGCGGGTTTACCGTATCGAGGACCTCGCTTTAAGCGGGAAAGACGCGGATCGGGGGACGGGGGTTTAGGCGGCGCAACATCTCGTGTTTCCTCCTGGAAATGCAGATCTCTAGTGTTACGTTTGCTGCCCTTCATTCTGAGGATCGTTCATTTTTGTCCGGTTAACTCCGCCCACAGTTTTCGAGATATCGACTCCGTTCAAAGTTTGTTTCGTAGAGCTGCCCTGTGGGATGCGGGCTTGTATACAGCTTTTGGAAAAGTTGCATAGTTTTTGCACAGGAAGCCTTTGAACTTTCATCTTTACTCCCATAGGAATGAATGGAAAAATGTCCATAAACTTTTGTCAAACTTTCAAACTGCTGTCACACGCTCAGTTTTCGAGCTAGAGACACCAGAACTCAAACGGGCAGACCCGAGGGTCCAAGGTCCCACCACGTAAAATTATAGGCCGATAGCCCACCCGCTTCATGACCTTTGACCCCGTTTTCCATTCACGGCCTACACAGCTCCATAGAGTCCAATGTAAACTGCTGTGGGACAGTGCTCTCTTAACATCCCACTACCGACAGCTTAGCAGTAAACTCCTTCACCATAAGCGTCGCCTAGTGACCCACGCGGGTTTACTGTATCGAGGACCTCGCTTTAAGCGGGAAAGACGCGGATCGGGGGGCAGGGGTTTAGGCGGCGCAACATCTCGCGTTTCCTCCTGGAAATGCAGACCTCTAGTGTTACGTTTGCTGCCCTTCATTCTGAGGATCGTTCCTTCTTGTCCGGTTAACTCCGCCCACAGTTTTCGAGATATCGACTCCGTTCAAAGTTTCATTCGTAGAGCTTCCCTGTGGGATGCGGGCTTGTATACAGCTTTTGGAAAAGTTACATAGTTTTCGCACAGTAAGCATTTGAAGTTTCATCTTTACTCCCATAGGAATGAATGGAAAAATGTCCATAAACTTTTGTCAAACTTTAAAACTGCTGTCACACGGTCAGTTTTCGAGCTAGACACACCAGAACTCAAACGGTCAGACCCGAGAGTCCACGGTCCCACCACCTGAAATTATAGGCCGATAGCCCACCCGCTTCATGACCTTTGACCCCGTTTTCCATTCACGGCCTACACAGCTCCATAGAGTCCAATGTAAACTGCTGTGGGAGAGTGCTCTCTTAACATCCCACTACCGACAGCTTAGCAGTAAACTCCTTCACCATAAGCGTCGCCTAGTGACCCACGCGGGTTTACCGTACCGAGGACCTCGCTTTAAGCGGGAAAGACGCGGATCGGGGGACGGGGGTTTAGGCGGCGCAACATCTCGCGTTTCCTCCTGGAAATGCAGACCTCTAGTGTTACGTTTGCTGCCCTTCATTCTGAGGATCGTTCATTCTTGTCCGGTTAACTCCGCCCACAGTTTTCGAGATATCGACTTCGTTCAAAGTTTGTTTCGTAGAGCTTCCCTGTGGGATGCGGGCTTGTATACAGCTTTTGGAAAAGTTACATAGTTTTCGCACAGGAAGCATTTGAAGTTTCATCTTTACTCCCATAGGAATGAATGGAAAAATGTCCATAAACTTTTGTCAAACTTTAAAACTGCTGTCACACGGTCAGTTTTCGAGCTAGAGACACCAGAACTCAAACGGGCAGACCCGAGGGTCCACGGTCCCAGCACGTGAAACTATGGGCCGATAGCCCACCCGCTTCATGACCTTTGACCCCGTTTTCCTTTCACGGCCTACTGAGCTCCATAGAGTCCAATGTAAACTGCTGTGGGAGAGTGCTCTCTTAACATCCCACTACCGACAGCTTAGCAGTAAACTCCTTCACCATAAGCGTCGCCTAGTGACCCACGCGGGTTTACCGTATCGAGGACCCTGCTTTAAGCGGGAAAGACGCGGATCGGGGGACGGGGGTTTAGGCGGCGCAACATCTCGCGTTTCCTCCTGGAAATGCAGACCTCTAGTTATGTTGCGCCTGCTGCTTTAAGCAGCGGTGCAATATATTGTTCTTCTTAAGTCATATTATTATTATTTTTATTCTTATTATTCCGCGTTTCCTTGTCCGCCTAACTAGTCCCGCAGCTTTCGAGCTATCGACTCCGTTCCACCTGGAAATCGTGCGTCCTATAGCGACGATGTGGGCTTGTATACAGCTTTCCGATACCCGCACTCGTTCGTCCGCTACACTCGTTTATCGCTCCGTTTTTCCCCAGTCATTTCTATGGAATTAATTTTCAAAGTGCTCTAACTCGGTCATTTTTCAAGCTACGGACACGGGATTTCAGACGGTCGGACCCGGGCGTACCGGCTCCCATCACTTCCGTTTTCGGAATTTTTGCACTCATCCTTCCCTTTCTATCACTCCTTCAAAATCCCTCCATTCATTTCAATGGGAGGCTCTTAGAGTGGGTGACATCATACACTGTAGATTCCTTCTCAGAAAACGGGTTTTTCACTTTTCAGCCGAACAAATTGCCATAACTTCCTCATACTTTCACCTAGAAACTTCATTTAAATTTTAAATGGTAGAGAAACTTGTCCTTTCTAAGACCTCTAAATTTGAACATTATTGAAAATACGGTTTTTGAGTTATGAATTTTTGTTCGGCACTAGGGAGGGTTTCGGCTCCCATAGGGTTCAATGTATTTTTGGAGCAGCTCAGAGTGCGGTTTCTAAAATTTTCTCCTGTTTTTAACTCGTCATAACATGCTCAATTCTCACTTAATCTGAAAATTTTATTTATACCATATCGATCCCCAGACTCTCCTTGTCGCAACGGTATATACGGTTAAGTGATGTGAGGAAAACTTTCCGAGCTATAAGCATTTGTTCGGAGGGTGGGTACGCTCCCATAGGAACCCATTGAAATTATTTTTTTTCTTTTTCAATTTTCTGCCGAACATTTCACCATAACTTCCTTATACTTTCACCTACAGACTTCATTTAAACTTTAAATGGTAGAGAAATTTCCCCTTTCTCACACTTGTAAGTTTCAGACCGTTTGAGAATACCGTTCTTGAGTTATGAATTTTTGTTCCACACTTGGGAGGGTTTTCCTCCCATAGAGCTCAATGTATTTTAAGAGCGGCTCGGCACGCAGATTTTCAAAACTTTGCCTGTTTTTAACTCGTAATTACACCATCAAATCTCGCTCAAAGTGCAAAAATTTTTACACCATCTCGAGCACCAGACTCTCCTTGTCGCTACGGTATGCTTCGTTCATTTTTGGACCTGGAAAAGTTTTTGAGATATTTGAGGTTTTTTGGAAGGTGCGCCACCGGTCGAAATTCATTGAATCATGAGTCTGTCAGTTGTATTCTGTGAGCGTGCGTGTGAGAGAGACAGAGGGGGGAGGGGGAGGGGCAGAGGCAGAGACTGACGGGGAAGAGGTGTGAGGGCCACAGAAATACACAGGCAGTCTGTAACACTTTAAAGGTCATTTTTAAGGGGGACGTCTTAATTATCCAGGGTTTCTTAAGGTGGAATTTTTTAAGAATACCTCATTCACAATATACTGCCTGTCTTTTCGACATTTTAAGCTTTATTTAAAGTGGTCATTTTTAAAGGTGGACGTGTCAATACAACTGTGGGTTTCTTAAGGTGGAATTTTTATTAAGGTGGTATTTAAAATGTATTGGCCATCTTTTTTGCTTTTAAGATTCTTTTGGCCTGTGATGTGGACATTTCAATACAATTCTGGGTTTCTTAAGGTGGAATTGTTTTTAAAGGTGGAATTCAAAATGTATCGTTTTCTATTCACGCCCTACTGAGCTCCATAGAGTCCAATGTAAACTGCTGTGGGAGAGTGCTCTTTTAACATCCCACTACCAACAGCTTAGCAGTAAACTCCTTCACCATAAGCGTCGCCTAGTGACCCACGCGGGTTTACCGTATCGAGGACCTCGCTTTAAGCGGGAAAGACGCGGATCGGGGGACGGGGGTTTAGGCGGCGCAACATCTCGCGTTTCCTCCTGGAAATGCAGACCTCTAGTGTTACGTTTGCTGCCCTTCATTCTGAGGATCGTTCATTCTTGTCCGGTTAACTCCGCCCACAGTTTTCGAGATATCGACTCCGTTCAAAGTTTCATTCGTAGAGCTTCCCTGTGGGATGCGGGCTTGTATACAGCTTTTGGAAAAGTTACATAGTTTTCGCACAGTAAGCATTTGAAATTTCATCTTAACTCCCATAGGAATGAATGGAAAAATGTCCATAAACTTTTGTCAAACTTTCAAACTGCTGTCACACGGTCAGTTTTCGAGCTAGAGACACCAGAACTCAAACGGGCAGACCCGAGAGTCCACGGTCCCACCACGTGAAATTATAGGCCGATACCCCGCCCGCTTCATGACCTTTGACCCCGTTTTCCATTCACGGCCTACAGAGCTCCATAGAGTCCAATGTAAACTGCTGTGGGAGAGTGCTCTCTTAACATCCCACTACCGACAGCTTAGCAGTAAACTCCTTCACCATAAGCGTCGCCTAGTGACCCACGCGGGTTTACCGTATCGAGGACCTCGCTTTAAGCGGGAAAGACGCGGATCGGGGGACGGGGGTTTCGGCGGCGCAACATCTCGCGTTTCCTCCTGGAAATGCAGACCTCTAGTGTTACGTTTGCTGCCCTTCATTCTGAGGATCGTTCATTCTTGTCCGGTTAACTCCGCCCACAGTTTTTGAGATATCGACTCCGTTCAAAGTTTGTTTCGTAGAGCTTCCCTGTGGGATGCGGGCTTGTATACAGCTTTTGGAAAAGTTGCATAGTTTTCGCACAGTAAGCCTTTGAAGTTTCATCTTTTCTCCCATAGGAATGAATGGGAAAATGTCCATAAACTTTTGTCAAACTTTAAAACTGCTGTCACACAGTCAGTTTTCGAGCTAGAGACACCAGAATTCAAACGGGCACACCCGAGAGTCCACGTTCCCACCACGTGAATTTATGGGCCGATAGCCCACCCGCTTCATGACCTTTGACCCCGTTTTCCTTTCACGGCCTACAGAGCTCCATAGAGTCCAATGTAAACTGCTGTGGGAGAGTGCTCTCTTAACATCCCACTACCGACAGCTTAGCAGAAAACTCCTTCACCATAAGCGTCGCCTAGTGACCCACGCGGGTTTACCGTATCGAGGACCTCGCTTTAAGCGGAAAAGACGCGGATCGGGGGGCGGGGGTTTAGGCGGCGCAACATCTCGCGTTTCCTCCTGGAAATGCAGACCTCTAGTGTTACGTTTGCTGCCCTTCATTCTGAGGATCGTTCATTCTTGTCCGGTTAACTCCGCCCACAGTTTTCGAGATATCGACTCCGTTCAAAGTTTGTTTCGTACAGCTTCCCTGTGGGATGCGGGCTTGTATACAGCTTTTGGAAAAGTTACATAGTTTTAGCACAGTAAGCATTTGAAGTTTCAACTTTTCTCCCATAGGAATGAATGGAAAAATGTCCATAAACTTTTGTCAAACTTTCAAAGTGCTGTCACACGGTCAGTTTTCGAGCTAGAGACACCAGAACTCAAACGGGCAGACCCGAGGGTCCACGGTCCCTCCACGTAAAATTATGGGCCGATAGCCCACCCGCTTCATGACCTTTGACCCCGTTTTCCATTCACGGCCTACAGAGCTCCATAGAGTCCAATGTAAACTGGTGTGGGAGAGTGCTCTCTTAACATCCCACTACCGACAGCTTAGCAGTAAACTCCTTCACCATAAGCGTCGCCTAGTGACCCACGCGGTTTTTCCGTACCGAGGACCTCGCTTTAAGCGGGAAAGACGCGGATCGGGGGGCGGGGGTTTAGGCGGCGCAACATCTCGCGTTTCCTCCTGGTGTTACGTTTGCTGCCCTTCATTCTGAGGATCGTTCATTCTTGTCCGGTTAACTCCGCCCACAGTTTTCGAGATATCGACTCCGTTCAAAGTTTCATTCGTAGAGCTTCCCTGTGGGATGCGGGCTTGTATACAGCTTTTGGATAAGTTGCATACTTTTCGCACAGTAACCATTTTAAGTTTCATCTTTTGTCCCTTAGGAATGAATGGAAAAATGTCCATAAACTTTTGTCAAACTTTCAAACTGCTGTCACACGGTCAGTTTTCGAGCTAGAGACACCAGAACTCAAACGGGCACACCCGAGGGTCCACGGTCCCACCACGTAAAATTATGGGCCGATAGCCCACCCGCTTCATGACCTTTGACCCCGTTTTCCATTCACGGCCTACACAGCTCCATAGAGTCCAATGTAAACTGCTGTGGGAGAGTGCTCTCTTAACATCCCACTACCTACAGCTTAGCAGTAAACTCCTTCACCATAAGCGTCGCCTAGTGACCCACGCGGGTTTACCGTATCGAGGACCTCGCTTTAAGCGGGAAAGACGCGGATCGGGGGGCGGGGGTTTAGGCGGCGCAACATCTCGCGTTTCCTCCTGGTGTTACGTTTGCTGCCCTTCATTCTGAGGATCGTTCATTCTTGTCCGGTTAACTCCGCCCACAGTTTTCGAGATATCGACTCCGTTCAAAGTTTCATTCGTAGAGCTTCCCTGTGGGATGCGGGCTTGTATACAGCTTTTGGATAAGTTGCATACTTTTCGCACAGTAACCATTTTAAGTTTCATCTTTTGTCCCTTAGGAATGAATGGGAAAATGTCCATAAACTTTTGTCAAACTTTCAAACTGCTGTCACACGCTCAGTTTTCGAGCTAGAGACACCAGAATTCAAACGGGCAGACCCGAGAGTCCAAGGTTCCACCACGTGAAACTATAGGCCGATAGCCCACCCGCTTCATGACCTTTGACCCCGTTTTCCATTCACGGCCTACACAGCTCCATAGAGTCCAATGTAAACTGCTGTGGGAGAGTGCTCTCTTAACATCCCACTACCGACAGCTTAGCAGTAAACTCCTTCACCATAAGCGTTGCCTAGTGACCCACGCGGGTTTACCGTATCGAGGACCTCGCTTTAAGCGGGAAAGACGCGGATCGGGGGGCGGGGGTTTAGGCGGCGCAACATCTCGCGTTTCCTCCTGGAAATGCAGACCTCTAGTTATGTTGCGCCTGCTGCTTTAAGCAGCGGCGCAATATATTGTTATCCGTAAGTCATATTATTATTATTTTTATTATTATTTTTATTATTCCGCGTTTCCTTGTCCGCTTAACTAGTCCCGCAGCTTTCGAGCTATCGACTCCGTTCCACCTGGAAATCGTGCGTCCTATAGCGACGATGTGGGCTTGTATACAGCTTTCCGATACCCGCACTCGTTCGTCCGCTACACTCGTTTTTCGCTCTGTTTTTCCCCAGTCATTTCTATGGAATTAATTTTCAAAGTGCTCTAACTCGGTCATTTTTCAAGCTACGGACACGGGATTTCAGACGGTCGGACCCGGGCGTACCGGCTCCCATCACTTCCGTTTTCGGAATTTTTGCACTCATCCTTCCCTTTCTTTTCCTCCTTCAAAATCCCTCCATTCATTTCAATGGGAGGCTCTTAGAGTGGGGGTGATGTCATCCACTGTAGTTTCAGTGGCAAAAAGCCGTTTTTTCACTTTTCAGCCGAACAAATCGCCATAACTTCCTCATAGTTTCACCTAGAAACTTCATTTAAATTTTAAATGGTAGAGAAACTTGTCCTTTCTGAGACCTCTAAATTTGAACATTATTGAAAATACGGTTTTTGAGTTATGAATTTTTGTTCGGCACTAGGGACGGTTTCGGCTCCCATAGGGTTCAATGTATTTTTGGAGCAGCTCAGAGTGCGGTTTCTAAAATTTTCTCCTGTTTTTAACTCGTCATAACATGCTCAATTCTCACTTAATCTGCAAATTTTTTATACCATATCGATCCCCAGACTCTCCTTGTCGCAACGGTATATACGGTTAAGTGATGTGAGGAAAACTTTCCGAGCTATAAGCATTTGTTCGGAGGGTGGGTACGCTCCCATAGGAACCCATTGAAATTATTTTTTTTCTTTTTCAATTTTCTGCCGAACATTTCACCATAACTTCCTTATACTTTCACCTACAGACTTCATTTAAATTTTAAATGGTAGAGAAATTTCCCCTTTCTCAAACTTGTAAGTTTCAGACCGTTTGAGAATACCGTTCTTGAGTTATGAATTTTTGTTTGACACTTGGGAGGGTTTTCCTCCCATAGAGCTCAATGTATTTTAAGAGCGGGTCGGCACGCAGATTTTCAAAACTTTGCCTGTTTTTAACTCGTAATTACACCATCAAATCTCGCTCAAAGTGCAAAAATTTTTACACCATCTCGAGCACAAGACTCTCCTTGTCGCTACGGTATGCTTCGTTCAATTTTGGTTGGGAAAAGTTTTCGAGCTACGGGTGATTTTTTGGAGGGTGCTCCCCGGTCGAAATTCTTTGAATCATGAGTCTGTCAGTTGTATTCTGTGAGCATGCGTGTGAGAGAGACAGAGGGGGGAGGGGGAGGGGCAGAGGCAGAGACTGAGGGGAAGAGCTGTGAGGGCCACAGAAATACACAGGCAGTCTGTAACACTTTAAAGGTCATTTTTAAGGGGGACGTCTTAATTATCCAGGGTTTCTTAAGGTGGAATTTTTAAAGAATACCTCATTCACAATATACTGGCTGTCTTTTCGACATTTTAAGCTTTATTTAAAGTGGTCATTTTTAAAGGTGGACGTGTCAATACAACTGTGGGTTTCTTAAGGTGGAATTTTTATTAAGGTGGTATTTAAAATGTATTGGCCATCTTTTTTTGCTTTTAAGACTCTTTTGGCCTGTGATGTGGACATTTCAATACAATTCTGGGTTTCTTAAGGTGGAATTGTTTTTAAAGGTGGAATTCAAAATGTATCGTTTTCCATTCACGGCCTACACAGCTCCATAGAGTCCAATGTAAACTGCTGTGGGAGAGTGCTCTCTTAACATCCCACTACCGACAGCTTAGCAGTAAACTCCTTCACCATAAGCGTCGCCTAGTGACCCACGCGGGTTTACCGTATCGAGGACCTCGCTTTAAGCGGGAAAGACGCGGATCGGGGGACGGGGGTTTAGGCGGCGCAACATCTCGCGTTTCCTCCTGGAAATGCAGACCTCTAGTGTTACGTTTGCTGCCCTTCATTCTGAGGATCATTCATTCTTGTCCGGTTAACTCCGCCCACAGTTTTCGAGATATCGACTCCGTTCAAAGTTTGTTTCGTAGAGCTTCCCTGTGGGATGCGGGCTTGTATACAGCTTTTAGAAAAGTTACATAGTTTTCGCACAGGAAGCATTTGAAGTTTCATCTTTTCTCACATAGGAATGAATGGAAAAATGT